>NC_137465.1:68082841-68192841 GCF_964235325.1 Thermobia domestica | reverse complement strand
TGTAGACAACATATTCTGAACACTGGTGAATTTGTCTACGTTTTACTTTCAAGGTCTCCCTTTTTCCTTTTTCATTTGTTTCTATTTACTTACCTGAGAAATCTGCTTGAAAAAAGAACTTCAGGCACCCTTACATATTGATTTCTTTTTTTTTTTTTTTTTTTTTTCTTTTTTTGTAATCGTACTACTAGCAATAGGACTTACTATTGGGTTTTAGAGACACAGCTTGTGCGTTATTAGAGGAGCTGACTACTGGAGAAAATATATTTTTGAATCACCTGTAATATATTATATAAAAAATTGAATCTAACTATGTGTGCGTCATCATCACGGCCAAATGGCAAAGCCAAATGAAATGACATTTGGTATATAGTTAGGCCACAACTCCAACTGGGATGTTATCGTATCGCTTTAATTATAAGGGGGAATGGGGTCTGAATTTTTGCGAAAAATTGATTATCTCACGTCCAGTTCAAATTAGGGGGCTGAGATTCGGTATAGATATTTTCTCTTTAATAAAAACAAGCAGAACATGTCCTAGCATTTTAAAAAATTCTCTTTTATGGAGAGTAGACACTTTCTATATGTGGGAAATTGGTAGCTTGTGATATATAAAAATAATCGAAAACGATTGATATTAGTGTCGAACCCATAGTTTCTGGATTCGCTGATATGCAAAGTAGCAACCCCGAAGTTGTTCAAGTGCAAGTTTATCCCCATCAGCATGAAAGGAAGGGAAAAAATTTAATGTCAAAATTAACCGAGAATAGTGCACAATCCATAGCTTTTGGAGTCGCTGCGATGAATAGTGGCAATCTTGAAATCGTTCAAGTTCAAGTTTAGATCAATTGGCATGGAAGGGAGAAGGGTGGAGGTGAAAAGTAAAATATTCAAATTGACCAAGATTAATGTCGAATCCATAGTTTTAGGGGTCACTGTGATGAATAGTAAGAATTCCGAACTAGTTCAAGTCCAAATTTAGACCTTCACCATGAGGGAGAGAGATTGTGAAAAATAAAATGTCCAAATTGACCGATGTTACTGTCCAATTCATAGTTGTTGGAGTCGCTGAGATGAATAGTATCAATCTCGAATTTGTTTATTTGTTTAGCTCTCATGTTGTTTAGTTTAATTTAGTGTTACTTCTTTATCTTTAAAAATGATCATGGTATTTCCATTCTATATTCTTCATTTCACAAAAAAAAACACTTAAAAATGTTAAAAAAATGCAGTTTTTTTTTTTTTTTTTTTTTTTTTTTTTTTTGCTAGAACGGATTATTTGTATTTACATTAATGCCAATGGAAAAAAATTATTTTGGTTTACAAACAGTGTTAGAGAACACATTAAGTTTGTAACCCGTGGATCCACTATATATTAGTTTTGAAAAAAATGAAATCTTTGAGTTTTACGTCCCACGATTATGCCGGTTAGGCTAAAGGAGACGGTGATGATGAGTAATGAATGAAAATGGTGGAATGAAGAAAGTGGGAGGAAACGGGAGAACCCCAAGAGAACCCACGCACACGGTGTTTGTCCACCACAAAGTTCACTTGGCGGGGGCTGGGATCGAACGCGGGACCCCAAGCACCAGAGGTGAACGCTCTACCACTGAGCCACCGCGCCCCCTATATTAGTTTTATTTGCAGAAATATTTTTCTAAACTATCTAGTATTAGATGCTAGGAAGTTAGTATTTTTATCTAATGATAAGTTAGTTTTTTATCTGAGTTATCCGTAGTGTTTAACAACAAATATTCTGAATCGAATTGTGGAACATTTTTGTATCACTTAAAAGATTGGTCGGTATTTTAACAATTTATTGACGAAAACTTCAGTTTCGTATCCTGATCTGTAATATTATCTACCTATTAAATGGATAACTGGGTTAAGTGGTTTCGGTCAGCAACATTTGAAATAGGAGTAACTGAGAAGTAAAAAGTACAGTGCTTCGCATTTTATATCCATTCGTTTCTATTATAATAATTGCTGAAGCTTGTGTTTATTATATGAAGCGTTCAGAGCACAAGGCAATCAAGTCTTAAAGTTATGACAAAAATAGTCATAAATTTAGTACTGTAAGCTTAATTACATGGAATTTTCAAAACATTGTACGGTCGGCTTAATTGTATGGAAAATGTTGCACTTTTTTTCTTCACATTGGCCTAATTTGCCTTGATTTGAGACTGTCAAATTTCTTCCTGTTTTGCAGTGGAAAGTTCCCATAATTCAACCAGAAAATAATTGTAAATGATAATTAAATTGAAAATCATCGTATAACAAACACTTTACCATTTTATACCTAAAGGTCAGGTCAGGGGCGGATTCAGAACCGACTTCTGGAGTGGCGATGGGTTGTCATACTGCTACTTAGAGAGACTTTTAACAGCTTCTTCAAAATCTGGGATGGGTTATATTCATATGTATAAAATAAGAAAATTTCCTCTACTGGAGGGGGGCAATCACCCCGATCCCCCCTCCCTGGATTCGCCTCTGGGTGAGGTCCATTCATATTGTAACAGACCGGTGCTTAAACGATTGGCCGTAGAAATTCAAACTCCGATTAGTGATAATTTGACAGTGTTGTTTTATTACAAGTGTAAAGTCTTTAGTCAGTGGAGAGGGGGCGTGGATCAAGGGCCAGACTTGATGATGATGATGGATTTTGGTAGGTGGTGGGTCAGAGTGGGTAATCATGCCTTACCCAGGGGGTCTAGGGGGTACCGTCCCCCCTAAAATTTTCACGGTAGGCTTGCAAATGAACTATAATATGGTTGGATCGGGCCCATCTACATTTTTGGGCTGGCTACGGGCCTGTGGGTCATAGTAGGTGATGGGTCGGATTGGGTCACGGTGGGTCGTGGGTCAAGTTTTCATTGACCCACGCCATCTCTTGGTTATGAACTTAATCCGTTATGTAACGCCATATGAATGTTTTAATGTTTGAGCCCACGGCTGCTCTCACACAAATTTGATTAGATTCACCTTATCATCTTCGTTGTCTTGAATAGAATTTATGCAATTAAGAAAATTTCACGTTAAAGCAGTACTTCTGACAACACTGCCGTTAGGTCTAAAGCCGCTTGTAAACAGAAAATTGTAAGTAGTATGAACGACATTGGTGCGAGAAATCTAGGAACAATAGACACAATATGCTATTAAAGAGTTCATATTTTTTTCTCATACAGTATATAAATTAATAGAAGTCTTTATGTGGCAGGATAAAAACTATTAACCGCTCCAGATTGGCAACGAACGATCAGGCGCGCACCCAGAATCTTTTTTGTTGGAAGGGGTCTAAACTCAATATGAGGGTATTTTATATTAAAATTCCCAAAATTGCCCCTAAAATTAGGCTAAATTTACACAAAAGACGAAATTTCGGGGGTCCGGACCCCCAGGACTCACCCCCTGCGTACATCCCTGGAAGGGGTTCAAAGTTTTCCTGGGGGATCTTATGCATCTATGTAGTATTACGTAAACATATATTATTCTTCACATTGCCAAATGCATTCTCAGGAAATCTGATAAAACTAGATTATTTTCATAAGGAAAGGAATATGTAAAATTAAAACCTTTAGGCTACATCAGTCATTTTTCTGTTAAACAAGTATAGTAGAGATGTGCTGCTTAGAGATAATTTTAACAGCTTCAAAATCTGGGATTGGTTTTATTTATATGTATAAAATAAGAAAGTTTCTTCTTCTAGGGGGAGGCGATCGCCCCCTCCTATGGATCCGCCACTGGGTCAGGCCCATTGATATTGTAACAGAGCGGTGCTTGAACGATTGACCGTAGAAATTCAAACTCCGATTAATGATAATTTATATTGGGAATAACGGTGGTATGGCTAAAACGTACAGAAAATTAAATTCTGTTTAATTTACTGAAAACTGTACTCAAATTGTCCTTCCATTCTGAACTTATTCACGAAACTAATTTCATCAAACGGAAAGAATTTTGATCACTGACTGTACAAATGTTAGTCGACTTACGAAATTTTGGAATAGATCCCGGACCTGATGGACCTTCCCCGTGTGTGCGCTCCCTGCGAACGACATACATTTTAACGCTATAAAAATTAATTTCTCACTATCTTCTCAAAAATTACGCATAATAATTCACTATTAAGCATGTGATTTTCTTCAGTTTGACGTGATATATAATTTATTATATCTTGTCATTGGACAATATTTTACTAAAACAATTATTAAAGTATAAGAGTAGATAATAATTTTGGGCTATATCTTATTAACCATATTGTGTAATATAGTTTTGCTAGTGCCGTAATGAAAAGGGTGATTAATGCACACTTCAATATCAATTTTATCACCATAGGAAACGTGATTATCCTACAGCATACATTCTTATATTTACAAAAACAAACTTGTTTTTGATTTTCTCGAAAACTTCTCATGATTTATTATTATTATTATTATTATTATTATTATTATTATTATTATTATTATTATTATTATTATTATTATTATTATTATTATTATTATTCCTTTTTGCAGGTCCTGGGACTAATAATGTCTTTTTATTAAGGTTTCAGCCTGGAAATGTTCCTTGCACGTTTCCCGATCTTTAGCCTTCTCTTTTCTACTCTCAATATTTTCTTCTATTCTTCAAATTATCGATCGATTATCTTCTTCCTATTCCTCGCTTTCCTTTCATCTTTTCCTCTACAGTGGTATGAAAAAGACAATTTCTTTGCAAAATGTGTCCAATCCAATTGTCCTTCCTACGAAAGATGATGCTTAAAAACGTCCTCTTCTCTCCTATCTGTTTTAAAATATTTTCGTTTGTTGCTCTCTCTCTCTCTGTCCATTTTATCTTCATCTTCCTCCATCACATTTCGAAGCTCTCTATGTATTTCTTCTCTAACTTCCGTAATGTTGAAGTCTCTGAAATATACAGTCCAATATTCCATATATAGCACTTGACTAACTTCTTCCTTAGTCCATAATTTAATTCACCTCAAAAAACGTATCGAGTGTTATATGTTCCATCTTTTAACATTTTATTTTTCGTTAACTGCTATAACATTGTAAAATATCTAGTACTTACTGTCCGATGATTTCATGAATATAAAATTTTCCTTTTCTTTTGAACGTACCAAGTAATTAGGAGTCTTAAAACCGTGCGTTCCAGATGTCATTTTCCTATGTGCGTGCTGTAATACTAGATTTTCATTTACTGTTAAAATTTAGTCTAGACCGTTATATCGGCCATAGTTATTGAGCAAGCGCGAGGATAGCTTTTACATTACTGGTTTTAAAAAATATTTGCATTACGGAACATTTGGACTGAAAAAAGGAAACTTTGATGTTCTCAAGGGTTTTTATGCTGGTTCAGGTTGGCAGGTTGGTCGGAAATCAAAGACAAAGTTCTTTCTTCTTTTCCCAAACTCGAAATACGATATCGAAGTTGCTAATAGTTTATCGTCAAAACAATCATACGTGTTTCGTAATTGAACACATGCGTTGACAACTCTTTATCGACAAAACAAACACATGGCTCCCTTAGGCCTGCCATTTACTGAGAAAATACATTTTCCTTTTCTCTCAGTAAGGTGTTGCCACCTAAGGAGAAATAGTAGAACTAACTCGTCATTGTCATCCACTAAAAAATTTCATCATCTCCAGGATTAATACGACCCTTAATAAAGGATGCGTTTTCATGACATCCCCATGGATGTCACTGGTATTTTGCAACGGAGTATTTTATGACATCTACGTGGATATCACTGAAACGCAAGAGGTTAAGCTTCATTTTGTTCTTTTCCAAAAAAAAAAAAACATGTGTTTCTTAGAACTTTATTTCATCAGTAACTTATCGTGTGAACCAGAAGCTTAAAATTAAATAATATTTCTACAACGTAACTCAGAAAATAGAATAACTCAAAAATACAGCGTAAAAAGTCTAATTTGTTACTTCTATACAAACTGATACTAATTTTTGTGATCGGTTACCAGATGAAATAAAATTAAGATATTTCATGTGTAACTGTCCTTCCCGTTACAGAAGCTTCCTTCCTGAGACACTACCTTCCAGGTGATGTGTTATTTAACTAACTAACTCTATGGCCTATGGAACCCGGAGGTTCAATGCCGCCTTCACAAAAGCTCTCCACTGACTTCTATCCTTAGCCAACTGGTTCCACTTTCTATGTTGTATTCCTATTTCTGAGAGATCCATCTTAATATTGGTCTCCCATCTGCGCCTAGGTCTTCCTAATGGTCGTTTTTCGATTGGTCTTCCAGTTAAGACTTTAAAAGCGTTCCTACTTTCTTTCATCCCACCTACATGACCACCTGAGTCTCCTAGATTTGAAAACTAACAATGTTTGGTAAACCATATAACTTATGTAGTTCCTCGTTATGAAATTTCCGCCATTCCCTATTCCCGTTCCTCTTCGGTCCGCATATTCGTCTCAGGATCTTGTTCTCAAATACTTTCAGTCTACGTTCTTCCCTCAGAGTAAGCGAACATGTTTCACAACCATACAGAACAATAGGCATTCGTTCTAAATTCTTATCTGGCTTATTGCAGCAATAGCGACTTCTTTCGTTATTGTCACTACCGTATTGCCTACACATTAGCTTCATTTCTCAAGCATAGAGTGACTGTAAGGGTTGCCAGGGTCCCCCGAGTTCTTTCTTTAAAGATTTTTCTTTCTTCTTCTTCTTCTTCTTCTTCTACAAATAGGGTGGGAATTGCACAAGTGTTACCTCTTTGGAATCAGTATTCCATAAGTTAAGGTATCAATTATTACCCTGTGATAATTAGAGGGGTCACCAGAGCCCCTTACGTGAAAGTCTACGATTTCATTCAAATCCCTGCCCGGTGTATAAAGGGTAAAGAGGAGCCTTAAAAGAGTGTCAGTATCAGTTTCTCTTTAATAGGTGGCGTTGTTTTCCTTCAGCATCAATTTTTAGGTTTGATTTATTTTTTTCGAAAACTGCACAGGAGCATTTACACGGACGTAGGTTATATCATTTCGTTCTTAATGTGATATACATCGATTGGTATATGCCATACATCGATTGATATATGCCTAATATTTTATTACTTTTTTCTTTAAATGTTAATTATATTCTAGAAACTTTCGCGATCCTACCGGCTGCACAAATATATTAGACACTTAATACTTCCACAACTCAACTCGTCTGTTTTTTTTTTTTTTATTTTTTTAATTTTCCTATAAGACGTAGTTAGTGTTTTTCATATCACTACGTCTAGATATTTACATTTTGTAGCCTATTCTACATTATTATTAGTATTATCATAATGCTTTAGTTATTATCAATTAAACGTCCCATTATTTTTGTGAGTAGGCCTACTGCCTTGACTAATAATCACGTATCACGAAATCCTATCTACACTTATAACAACAAGAAAAGATTTGAAATGTTTTAAATGTTACTAATATCCAATGATGTAAATCAATGACTGACGTATCATTTCATTTTTCTTTAGATATTTCAGTTCGTAAACTGACAATAATTTGTAAAAAAAAAAAAATGGATTTCTAATATATCTCATATAAGAACTAATAAATGTGTCATGATATTACATGATTTAAAAGTGTGTATAGCACCATTTTTTAATTTTTTTTTTTTCACAAAGCGTGTCCATCGTACTGCAAAATTAAATTGTTGTGTGTATGCAATAGATCTTATCAAATATTCTATGCAGCACTTTTTTTAATTTCATCGAAACCCATTAAGATATCTTAGGATTGATCCCGATGTGTCAATTGTATAATGAATGTGTGTTTCTTTTTTTAAAATGCAGTATATTATGACAGCAATTTTTTGCTTATATCATAGGGAGAGAGAAAATTAAAATGCTGACAATATGACATGACATAGCCCTGTATCTTGTATTATGTTTCTACCACGGATCAGAGCAATCGAAGTATAGATGTGAGAGGAAAGGGTGAAATTATAGCAAATAATGATACGAAAGAACATGGAGAATTTTTTTGACAGGGGGACCAGAGTCGATGGTGGAAGTACAGACACGGTGCAGTGCATGTATCGCAGTGAAATGGAACGTAAAGAAGAGTATTAATGTAATTCGACGTTCGGAGAATTGATTTAACGGCAGAGCGTCGTTAATGGATCCATCGGTGCTACGGGTCCCCTTGATTTAATGCGACGTATCTCTCGATCGCTAGCGATTTGCTTGCTACATTCCGAAAAATTTTTGTCACGTTAGTTCCGCTAAGAGAACACGAGAGGGCAGGCAGGAGCAACTAGAGTCATTGAAATCATTGTTACCTCTGCTATTATTAAGTTGAGTGAATTCTGTTTCCAATCGCATCGATTCTAAAGAACATATTCTCTTCTGGTTTGTCTGGAACACAGCTTGTTTCTATCTTCTCATTTGGACAACTGATTTACAACTACTGATATGAGATTTTCTCCTAATCCACAAGATTTTGCTGGAAGATTTTTAATCTGAAAATTATTTATTAAATATTATGCTTAACACTATAATTTCAACGCTAGTGGAAAGTGTATTCCATAAGAGAGAGAATTCATTAAAGACGAGCGTACTAATCAGTCGACTGCTTGAAAGTCAATTTTCTTCTAAAACTGACATGACATAAATGACTTGTTAATATTTAGTGTTTTATAATCTGGAGATCCTAAGTCTCAGGGCCGCACACAAGGTACGTACATTGCCTCCACAACCCCCAAAACTTCGTAACTCTTTTTAAATAACATACCTATGTTTCCTTTACGGACTTGCAAGGGATCCACCGGGGCTAGATCCCCTACACCATCTCCTACCCAGCAAAACTTTCTGAGTGTACATGTGCCAATCCTAACATATCCTTGTCTCGCGTCGTAATCGGAAAATGTTGTGATAGTACAATCTACAAAAGTTCCTTCCACTTCCTGTTTTTACAAGTAAAAATTGCCTTAACACCGCATTAACTGATACCAGCTACAATATGTTTACATTGCGCAATAAAGTCCTCTCTGCTGAGAAGCAATCGCATGTGTCTCTAAGTACATATGGCCCCGAGATCGATTCTCGGTGCGGGGAACACTAAAGATTTAAATTCTGTATCATTCTCTTTCATTTATTCTCCGTCTCCTTTAACCATGGAACGTTAAACTAAATCATTTCATTTTTAATTTTCCCTGCGTAAGAGCGTATGAAAGTTATGGCCGACCAGTGGCTTTTAGTTGGGTAATTTCTGATCAATACATCGACTTGCATTACTGTTATTTATTTCTCTTTTATCTAAAGGAAATCTTATCTGTTAACTCAAGAACTCTCCGATTACGATATGATATATCAACACTGAAAATTCTGTGCCTATATCGCGAATCTAAACTTGGAATCATGCATACTAAAGGCATGTGCAAAGTTCTTGATTCTCCCCTCCCCCCAAAAAAAATCAGCTGTGATGATCCAAGTCGGCATTATATTTTCTTACGATTATTTTCTTATTTTATTTTATTTTTATGTAAGCACAATATTTTTCATTGTAAATGTGTCGAGGATAAAATATAAATCTATTAGTAATTATAGAGTATAAACACACCTGTAGTTCAAAACCGTTACCCTACTAAAAATGGAATATTGCTGTGGTCCGCAGGCACAGTTCATTTTCGGGAATGCGGATTTTGGTCGTGTTTTCGTGGTAGTTGAAACTGATGGTGCATGGAATTTTTGCTATCAGACTTCCAAAATAAAATGAAATGAAATCTTTCAGTTTAATGTCATACTATTACGCCCTATTAGACTAAAGGAGACGATGATTAAAGCAACAAAATGCTGATGGAAGAATTAATGGAATGAAAGCGTGGGAGGAAACGAGGGTATCCGATGGAATGAAAGCTCACAGACAATGTTGTTCACCATAAATTTACTTGGTCGGGAATCGAACCAGGGACCCTACGCACCAAAGGTAAGAATTCTACCACTGAGCAATTGCACCCCCTTTTAGACTTCCAAACTATGCTCGCATAAGTAGAGTTTTAAATAGAGAAAGAAAGTGATTTTAAAAATAAACATGCTTTTTAAGAAAAACTTCATGAGTCCGTTTTTTTTTCTAAAACAAGTATGTTTTAAGACAAATGTGCAGAAATGTCTCTGAAAGCAAATTGAAAACAAAATGATGCTTAGAATGTGCTGAGATTAGTTTCTAACGTAGATTTACAGAAAAGAAGCAATTAAATTAAGGAACTTACGCCCTCATATTTTGTGTAATGAAATTAATGAATAACTTATTGTAGGTATAAAGTGTGTTTTCATTCGTTACATTGACAATTTGGAGTTCTTAAAATTATAATGAAACAATATTCAAAAACACAAGAACATAATTATTTCTACATATTTTCAGTTTTCAGTTTCAAACAGTGAAGAAAACAAGAACTCATTTTAATGTAAAGTGCATTTTTGAAGTTTCTAAAAAAATCAAATTAAAAATGAAATCACAATAATTCATAATTATCTCTAAATTATTTGCTAGAAGCTGTGTAACTGAAATTAAAAAGATATTATAAGAAAGGAACTTATCGTTCTGGAGGCTAGCAAGAAATTGATAACAAATAACAATCGGATCCATGTTGGAAAGTGTTAAAAAGAGAAAAAAATAAGATAACAGGGTACTTCTGTTCTCGTACCACTGCTTGCTGGTCGACAGACACTAACAGCTAGTTCTGGACGTTTCGAGGAGTCGTAAACCTCAGTTTCTGTCTGTAATATGAACCGGTTTCAAACGGTTAACTGAACCGAAAACCGGTTCTATTTTCTATTGATCATTAACGTGTTTTCCCAAAAATATGCAGAGAAAAATATGGGAAATCATAATTTCGTTCAAAAGTGAAAGAGCAGATCCACAGTTACTTCACTTAAATAGAAATCATTGTAAATCTTTCGGAACTTCTCCAAAATATGTCAGAATATTCTGAAAAGTGTCAATCTAGTGTATGTTTGCAAACCGAACCGACTCAAATTACGGTTCGGTTTCTAAAATAAACACACACATCCAATTGGAATCTCAAACCGAACCCAACTAGTTTACTGAGTTTTGGAACACTTCTAATTAGTAGCCATTTCCAAACACACAACAAGGTCACTTCTGGTGTTTCGGTACTAAGAGGAGTGAGATAGTATGGTTGTTATGAATATTTTTGTGAAACTGAAGACCTTAATTAGACACTATCACAGGTGAAAGGAGGAAAGTAATAAAAATGTATCGTATCGTTTTGTAACTAATTACTGTATCAAAGTAACAAAATTTAAAACAATGTGCGAACGACAAACCAATATTTATATTTATTACATACGGTATTTTTATATTGCATATTGTATAAATAATTTTACCTATATATAAAAGAAGAAGTCCTGACTTACTGACTGAAATATCAGCGCTCTGTCCAAACCATTTAAGCTAGAACCTTCAAATTTTAATAGTGTATATGAATTGTAACGCAAGATACCACTAAGGAAGGATTTTTGAAAACAGACACTACATTGACGGGAAAGAATGGGAGTAAGGGTGACAATTATTACGTAAAATGTTCATATCTGCGAATTTCTGAAGAGGAGAGACATAAAATTTGGCCTATAGATTTTCCATTTAAAATAATTAGACACGTGTTTAATCATTTTTTGATATTTTTCCTACAAGGGAAGAGAAAAGGGTGGAGTTACAATCAAGGGCGCCCATCAGGGGGAGCAAGGTGGAGCGCTTGCCCCCCTAACAGGAAATTGTACTTGGGAATATCGAAAACCCAATAGAATTTTTACATTAGTTACAGCAAAATTTGAAACTGTATTTGAAACGTTGCTTATATTTGCCCCCCTTGGAAACCACAACATGGATGCCCTTGGTTACAATTGTTATAACAGGATGACAATATCTCAAAATCGTTTAAGTTTAAAGACTTGAAATTTGGTATTAAGACTGTTCATTTAAAATAATTAAAGACGTGTTTCAGTGCTTTTAGATATCCCCCCATGATAAAAGTGGGAAGAAATAAGAATGGATGTTGTAATGGTTAAAACAAAATGGCCATATCTCGAACCTTAAAACTAGAGATATAAAAATTGATATTTATGCTTTTATTTTAAAAGCATTTTTTTATTTTTCCCTTCCAAGGGAAGTAAAGAGTGGGGTTGCTATTGTTATGATAAGATGGTCATATCTCGAAATTCCTTAAGATCAGAGACATGTCAGGAATAGGCTGCGTGACACCCATCCCGCGTTTCTTGACGGTATTATCGATTGAGCACTTAGTAAAAAGTCCCATGTGAACACATTCAATGCCAGATACATCTTAGGAAATCAGTAGAATGGCAAAGTTATGCTTAACTATATATATATATATATATATATATATATATATATATATATATATATATATATATATATATATATATATATATATATATATATATTAATGTTGAATGTGTTCACATGGAACTTTTTACTATCATTTATTTATTGATTGATTGATTGAACAGCGATATGCAAGTCGATTTATTGATCAGAAATCATTCAAGTAAAAGCCACTGGTCGGTCATAGCCATTATACACCGTTACGCATCAAAAATGAAAAAATGAAATGATTTATATTAACGTCCTATGGTTAAAGGAGACAGGTAATAAATGAAAGTGAATGATTAAGAATTTAAATCTTGTGTTCCCCGACCAAGTATCGAACCCGGAACCATGTGCACTAGAGGTAAATGCGACAGTTTCCCAGCAGGGAGAGCTTTATTACGCAATGTTAAATATATTGTAGCTGGTATGAATTAGTGCTCTGTTAAGGTATATTTTTACTGGTATAAATGGAAAGTGGAAGGAACGTTTTGCAGGGAAGTTCTTTGTACAATCACAGAATTTTCTAATTACCACGGAAGAAAAGGATTAGTTGGCAAAGTACGAACTTTGCCATTCTACAGATTGCCTAAGATATCACTTAGCCATCGATTCGGTGTTTTTAAAGTAGATTTTATCTTCTCTGTTAATCTTTTATTCAAACTGGAATTGGTTGAAATTTTCGGTTTTAACGGTTATCACTATAGAACGAAAACGGTAAGAGAATGCGAGAAGCGATTTCTTGTAAATGATTCACATCTCAAGAGAATATACCATTACCCATAATACTCCATCAAAACCAGAATGGTTGAAATTTACTAGTACTTCCGGTTTCAAAACTTCTTTTCATAGAACACAATTTTTTCATAAAACATAATTACTAAGAAATATCAGAGCTTTTTTTTCTTTTTTCTTTTTTTTCACAGATTCAGCGTCCAAAGAATGAGTTTTGTTTCGAGTTTCATCTATCTGTTCAAACAGAAAGTGGTGAAAATTTTCGATTTCGGTTCCAAAACTAATCGCAAAATGGATAAAAGAGAAATAGACAGCGATAAGCAGTTTTCTAATATGTATATAATACCGCAAGAATATGTTCCATCTCTAATTTTATTCCTCTATTGCAACCAGAAGTGATAGACATCAATTAGCACAAGCAGTTTCAATATTAATCTCCATGAGACAGTAATAGCAGGAGACAGCGAGTAAGAGCATTTTAACATGGATTCAGCATCTACAGTGAGAAACAGGATGTATCTTTGATCTTATTTTCCTACTACAACCAATGGTTATAGGTGTACTACTTCAAGGTTGAGTATTGAATTCGCATAGTTTGGTAGTCTATTGTAATTTCACATTGTGAAAAGAAACTCATTTGTTCTATATCATTCTGTCTCCGTTCCATCAAGAGCTTACATGTATTCCGGCATCATGTACTACATTTTTTAAGCCTTCAGACTATACCTGGGAGTCATACATATTACGACTCCGTTCTAGAACATCGTAGAAGTGCATGTGAAGAGGAATACCAGCATAGTCGGGACGCTTTTCATTATCACATATACTTATAAAGTACTGTTGAGTATTTACAAAAATCAAATTATTCTATAATTTGAAGATATTCATGTTCATGCAACATAAATATACAATATGCATGAACATTCTAGTAGTAATGTATAAACGAATCTTTTCTAAAGCAGACAATAAAACGGAAAATTTGCTTTGCAAAGAAGCTAACAAAAATTTTGTTAAAAAGCAGTTTGTCCATTTGGGAACACATTTGCTGCATATGAAGCATTCAAAGCACAAGGAAATCAAGTCCATTTACCAAAGTTATAAGAAAAAGAGACCAAAGTTTGTACGGTACGCTTAAATATATATGAAAAAGTTAATTCTGTTTTTACATTGTAAGATTAATTTATAATATCTGGACATAAATCTTTTAGTCCCTAAAGGAAGCTTCAGATAGAGATCTCAAAGATGAAATACGTCCAAAAGTGACCAACAGTAGATTTGATTCCGTTTACAATCAAATTTACTTGCTCTGTCTTCCGAGCCACACAACCCACAGGTTGCAGCTCTTAGATAGTTTAATCTATAAACTTCTCAAACCCTCCTGAAATGAAGAGTGATATTCATTTATTCGTCAAAAAATAGGGTAAGTAAAATTATAAAATTTCGTTTTGGACGACATTTTGCTGCTGCATGGGGAAATACAGTGACAGTTGAATCAATAGTAAATGACTTTCGTGCTTAGGGCATTTATTCAGTGAATCCGACGCACTACCAGCATGTGCCTTTTATACAGAAACTGAGATAAGAGACTTATTTGTAGCTGGTAAGTAATTGTTTTCCTTTTTTGTAATTTCATATCTCTGACATGCAGGTTGATATTTCTCGGGATCACTTTTGACATCAAAATAATATTTTCCAACCACATTAAAACAAATTGTGGTTATAGAAACCTAGAGTATACGGTAAGAACTGACGGGGATTTCATGAAAAACTATATATAATGCAATCGTTAAATCGAATTGGAATACAGTGCAGAAATCTGAAACCCTGCAAGCAAAAAATATAGCCGCAAAATAGAAATGACACGATCAAAATTCACAAGGCACTTACTTAGTTTTCAAGGAAACAGGCAAAGATCTTACATTTGGAACATATCAATCCTTAACTAACAATTTAAAATTGTATCCCTCGACAGGAGAAGAGAGATTCGATAACTCTGCCTTCTATACAAAATTTTAAACAGCAAAATAAAATTATCAGAGTTACTTAAACTTCTGAAATTTAAAGTTTCCAACGTCAGAACACGTCCAAAAGCTGCCTAATTCACTGTAGAACATTGAAAATCAATATAATGAAAAGGTCACCTATTTGGAGCATGTGTAACTTCTACAACAAACTTTGTGTGGTTGATCCAAATATTGATATATTCGGAATGTCCTTAACTGAATTCAAAAAAGTGTGAAGTATCTATCTATTGGAAATAAAGTGACTGTGTATTTGATATAAAGAAGCATGAACTTTTGAAAATTTATGAAAGAAAACTTTGACTAGAAGTGTACATTCTCAGACACCTGTTGTAAATGCATATTTGTTAAATAAACTTCGACTAGCTTCCTTCTTTCCTTTCCGCATACCTTCGAGCACAGCCTGATACTTCCCGATTAGGTCATCATTCTTGAATTGATCAAAACCACGAAGAACAGAACAACAAGGGGTATTCGACACGCGATCTAGAGAGGTGCAGGATCATCGGAGAGAAACGGATCCCATCATTGGAGGACCACCGACTCCACAAGTCAAAGAGTACCAATCTGACGGATCATCGCCGTAGACACCTTTAAGTTTGTCACCAGAGTAGTAGAATGAAGATGTAGAAGGACATTATCGTAAGACGCTTATCGACGCCCCTTGCAGACCAAAAGGATTAAGATTTAGATGTTGAATGTCTTCAGCTAATCCAGACTTCTCCAGATATTCATCATTCCAGATGACCAGGACGACGCCAGTCTCGATGGATCTATCAGGCTAGTGCTCATTCCTATTCTTTAATTACAACCTTTCTCTTTCTCTCACTCTTTTCCCCAACTAGTCATTTTCTAAATTAAAAACATTTGAATTTTATTTAAATTCAACCACAATTTTACAGTTAAGTACCGTGTTGTGCATCAGTTCCATCCCCATTTGATTGCATTTATTTATTTCATATTCTGAGCTATAACTGATGACACAGCACCGGCACATGATGGAGATGCTGTGAGGCTTACGCCTTTGTTACGATTCTAAAATTTCGATAAATTACGATTCTAAATATTCGGTAGATGCTTTAAGATCCCAAACTTTGAGTAATTTGTACTGTGTAATTTTAGTTTGTCGACAGAAATTAAGTAGAGTTATTTTTAACCCACCCGTCCAACCTCGCTACTTTGTTCATTTGCTCTGTTAGAGTAATTTTTTGTTTTTGTTGTATTTTAATCGAATGATAAGTGGGTGAGAAGAGAAATTTTTGCCAAGTTATTATATTTTGTTTTTCTTTGTGTTAGTATATAGGAAGTGTTAATTACATTTTGGTGTTGGATATATATACATAGTAGTGTAAGATATTTATTATAAGTGTGATTTTGAAAATAGATATAATGGAGAATACTAGTATTATGTCTTCTGCTATAGATCGTTTAGTAGAACCCCCCAAATTTTCCGGCAAATTGAACGAGTCAGTTCAATCATTTTTAGTCATTTTGAGGATTTTTCTGTCCTTCATAACCTACGTGATGTACAGAAACGTCATTTGTTGCCGTATTGTTTAGAAAATGGGGCTCGTGCTTATCTGCTAGCTTTACAATCAACCGCAGAATATGATAATCTCATGTATGTACAGATTAAGAAGAAATTAATAGAGGCTTATGAAGATAACATAGTTTCGCAAGTTTTAGAGCAAGAAATGAGAAATAGGGAGCAGTTAGATTCTGAATCTGTCCTAGATTACATTTTTCATAAATGGAAATTAATACTTAAGTACGATCCGAAGATGCCAGTGACCGAACAACTTAACTTGATAATCAATGGGTTATTGCCTTCATTTTATTCTGTAATCGTAAGAAAATCATATAAGACTGTTATTGACTTAGCAAAGTCCTTAGGTCTAGAGGAAAGAATTAATTTTCTTGTCAGCATGCGTAGTCAGCAATTGAAGTCCTTGGAAATAACAAACGAATACAATATACATCCTGTTAGTAAGAATGCTATACAGCTAAAAGAAAATACTTTAGATGTTAATATTCAGAACGAAAATGAAATTGTAAGTCAGCCTGAAGAAAAAAATACATTGATAGCTCAGTTAGACGGTATCAAAGTCCAGTTACAAGATCTCGTGCAACGAACTGCGCTCGCATAAGTTTCTCACGCACACAAAGGAAAATCTGTGTGTATACAATCTTATGAGCATTCGCGTTTGGAGCGAAGAAATCCCATTCATGCATTCTCTCCACCCTTTGTTCATTCGTTGCCTCCTACTTCTGTCAATGTAAATGAGAATGTTAAATCGAATAATAGGAATAAAGTAGACAATAATATGTGTAATAATGTTAGAAATAGTAAGCGATATTATGTTCCTATTCAATATGAAGCTGATTTGCCTCATGTTAAAGCATATATTGATAATAAGCCGCATTTATTTCTGTTGGATTCAGGCAGCACTGTTAGCTTAATTTCTGGTAATAGTTTAAGTAAGAAGCATAAAATACTTAAAGGAACGACTTTTATTCGTGGTATCACAGGAAATTCTCAAGGAAGTGATCAAATCGCTTTAGTAAAATTTAAATTAGGAGGACAGTATTTTACGCATCCTTTTCGAGTGTATAATAATTTTCCGTATAATAGCATAATTGGCCAAGATTTTTTGAAAAATCATCTTGCAATGGTTGATCACAATAAGAATTCTTTTAGTTTTGTTAAATTTGGTATTCCTCCAAGAATTGAATTGCCGCCATACGTATCTTTTGAAGAAATTTCTAACCATATAGCAAAATTATATAAACCTCAATTTTTAGTGGCTCGCTCTGTTGTTTTGCCTCCTAATTCAAGTGTTCAAGTTACATTGAAAAAAGTAAATGATCTTGCAGGAACTCGCAATTTATTAGTTCCTAATGAGTTAATAGATACACAGGCAGAAATTTTTGTGCGTAAATCAGTTGTAGACGAAATTCATCCGGTAATATCTGTGATTAATCCTACCAAAAGTAAACTTTACTTGAAAAAAGATGTTGTTTTGGGTTCTGCCGAACATGTTATCAGTGATACCAACTTCAAGAAACAAAATACCACTAACAATAAGGTTCATCAAGTTAATGCAGCAAATACGAAATCTTTTCCTGAAGGTTATGATAAATATAGAGTAAATGTTAACCCTGAATTGTTGCCACATCAACAACAGCAATTATATGATTTAGTAGAAGAATTTTATTCTAGTTTTTCTTGGAATGAATTTCATTATGGTTGTGCTAAGGGATATAAACATAAAATTGAATTAGTAGACAATATTCCACTAAATCGACCCCAATTTTCGATACCATTTCATCTACGGGATGAGATCAAAAAACAAGTAGATATTTTATTGAAAAGTAAGATCATTGAACCTAGTATTAGTCCGTATAATTCTCCGGTAATGCTTGTTAAAAAGAAGAATGGACAGCATAGATTTGTACAAGACGCGAGATTTTTGAACAAAAAAATGGTTCCTGACAGTTTTCCGGTCCCTCCTATCCAGGATATTTTGACTAATTTGGCAGGACGCAAATATCTATGTTCTAGCGATGTTTTTGGAGCGTTCTTTAATATTCCGCTCACTGAAGAATCTAAACCTATTACAGCTTTTTCGATTCCGGGCGTGGGATCATATCATTTTAATTTTTTGCCCCAGGGTGTAAAGACATCTACTAGCGGTATGAACAGATTAGTGAAACTCACCTTGGAAGGTCTTCCACAAGATAAAATATTTGCCTATGTTGACGATTATTTTTGGTCTAGTGATAGTTTTGATGAAATTTTGCAGTTAACTCGTATGTTGCTTCAAAGAATAAAAGAAATTGGTTTAAAGCTTTCCCCAGAAAAAACAAAATTGGGATATTTTTCATTAGATGTTTTAGGTCACACTGTTAGTAAAGATGGTTTGTCTATTTCGAATCGAATAATTAACTCAATCTCCAACTATCAACGTCCCAAAACAAAGAAACAAGTTAAAAGTTTTTTAGGATTGGCTTCTTTTGTTCGTTCGTATTTACCTAATTTCAGTCAATTAGCAGAAGCGTTACTTTCTTTGTTGAAAAAAGACGCTCCTTTTCGTTGGAAGGACGCACAGGAGACAGCATTCAATAATATCAAACAAGCCATCATTTCAGCACCTTGTCTTATGAGGTACAAGCCTGATTATCCTTTGTATCTCTATTTTGATGCCAGCAAACTCGCTCTTTCTGGACTAATCAAACAACCTCAAAATTCACCTGACGACACAAATCTAGTTCCCATTAGTTATTGTAGTCGTGCAACGTCTCCTAGCGAGAGAAAATTACACCCTTATCAGCTTGAATTACAAGCATTATTGTACTCATTACGTTCATTTAGGTATTTTCTTTTGGGTCGTCATTTTTATTTGAAGACAGATTGTCATAGTTTAATTTATTTGAAGCAAACAAAGAATGTAAGTAAAATTGCTAGATGGTTGAGTGAAATCGAATCGTACAATTTTACTATTTCACATATCAGTGGCTCCAGTAACGTAGAGGCAGACGCCATTTCACGTTTTTCTACTCCCCCCCTAGAGATTTGGAAGACGAGAAAAAGAATCAAGAAGATCCGAAAATTTTGTTTACTCAGACCACAAATTCATTTTCAATTTTAAATGAGTCAAATCTGGCAACAGAACAGCGTAAAGATCCGTTTTTCAAAGATATTTTTTCTTGGTTGGAACAGAAAGAAAATAGAAATCCTAAAATAGAACGCCAAGCATTATATTTTACTATTAAGGATGGAATTTTGTATAGAAAGCAGAAAACTTCTCAAGGTATAAAATTTTTAGTTGCAGTTCCTACTTCTTTGCGTTATAAAGTTTTTAATGCTTGTCATACGTCTGCATTGGGATCATCTCATTCTGGCTATTCTAAAACCTATGACATGTTAGTAAAAACAGTGTATTTTCCCAACATGAAGAAATATATATATCAGAAGTGTAAAGAATGTACGATATGTCAAGTATCGAAATCGAAAATTGGTTCTCCGTATGGCACATTGCTTACTTATCCCTCCGTTCCCCCCTTCTATCGCATCCACATAGATGTAGCTGGGAATTATTCCCCCAATAATATGTTAAATCACAAATATATGATAATTGTAGTAGACAGTTTTACTAGATACATAATTGCAGATTCCCTTCCTGATGTTACAGCAAGTACTTTGGCTTCATTTCTTTATCACAAAGTAATTTTAAAGTTTGGAATTTTCTATGAAATTGTCTTAGACAAAGGCAGTGCATTCACTAGTGGACTATTTAAAGAATTATGTGCTATGATTGGTGCTAACATGCGTTTTGTAAATGTACATGGGCATTATAGTAATGGTGTTTGTGAAGTTAGTATTAGGAACATAGAACAACGATTGAAATCAGCTTTATGTGACAAGGATTTAGGAGAATGGATTGACTTATTACAACCCATAGTTTTTTCGCTTAACGTCACCAAGAATTTATCGTCTCAAATTTCACCATTTGAATGTCTTTTTGGCTTCAAACCTAGGTTACTTCATCAGGCAATTTTAAATACCCCGTGTCAATACGAAGAAAATGCCGTTCGTTTACAGCAATTACAAGAGATTAGAGACAAAGCGCAAGAAAATCTTTACAAACGTCATAAAACGGCGACAAAATTTTTTGATAAGAGACACGAAACCAGCTTTTAAAGAAGGAGAAAAAGTTTGGATATTAGACACCACACCAGAAAAAAAGGTCACGCCAAAGCATTTAGCGGAAAGTTTATTGGTCCAGGCATAATTGAACGTGTAGAAAATCCAAATTCATATTTTGTTAAGTATAAGACCGCCCGAGGATCTTACAAGATAGACAGCATAGCAGTCCAGAGATTGAAGAAGTTTTATGAGAAGGAAAACCCGGAAGAGGAAGACCACCTTGAAGACTCTGACGAAGAGATGTCTATCAACGTCTGCACGGAAGACCATACGATGAAAAAGAAGAAGACGAGATGCGAAGACCATCAAGGACCACCAACTGAATAGATTTTCAACCCCAGGAAACAGTGTTTGGAAGAAGAAGTTTTCATCCCTTCTCTTCATATTAAGGATGTTGTAATTGCCGAAAATCTACCAACGTGGGCAACTATAGGGAAGAATTCTACAGAAGAAAAACCGAAATTTGCCTGTAATACTGCCATCAATCAGAAGATTAGTATTTATAAAGGTAACATAGTGGATATAAAAGCAGATGCCTTAGTAAATCCAACGAATGAAACCTTAACTCCTTTAGGTGGTGCAGATAAAGCCATTCAAGACGCAGCTGGATCTGAATTTTTAGAAGAATGTTTGACCATATCATCATTGAAGCCAGGAGAAGCGAAAATTGCCAATGGTTATCGTCTACCAGCTAATTATGTAATTATGACATGTGGACCACGGAATTCAGACAATAAGATTTTACGAGAGACATACAAAAATTGTTTTAAAGTAATGTTGGAGAATGACCTATCTACAATTGTATTACCTAACATTTCAACTGGAGCATTTAAATTTCCGAAGTTAGAAGCTGCCAAAATTGCCTTGGCTACAACAAGAATATTTTTAGAGGAACATCTTGATGACGTAAACCGTGTCGTATTTTGTGTTTATGATAGAGAGAATTGGGACATTTATCAGCGATTACTCCCCATATATTTTCCCATTGATGAAGAATCTGTTAGTCCGTCTGTCCGTACGTAACTTGTATGTGGATTACTTTTCTTGAAGATTGGATTGTGGATAGGAACACCTTGTAGATGGATGATGAACTTTCTTTTAGCACTGGCCACGCTTAGAAGATAATTTATCTTGGTAATGAATTGTGCATCCAAATCCACCGGTGGAAAACTTCGAAAACTTAGAACACTTTGAAACTTGGAATACTTCGAATTTTGGAACACGTTAGTATCTTCAAGAATTGTACCATTTCGTTTGATTGGACAGCGTATCACTACAGAAGTTTCTTACTTTTATTTTTTTTTCAAATGTGAGTATGTGAAGAATGAAGAAAATCAACGACACGTATATGAATAAATATTTCGATGGATATATTAAGAAGATGTAAGAAGATTGAAATCAAGATCGCAAGAACCATGCTCCATCCCTTCAAATGTCTAAGATTCGATGCCATGATTGATGTCCAGCATTCGATGCCCGAAGAGGACAAGATTCAAGAAGAAAGAAGATGAAGATAAGAAGAATTTATATGTTAGTTAGGGTTGTAGGTTATATGTGGTGAATAGTTCTGTCGTGCTGATTTCATATAGTTTGATTACAGCCAGTATATGGGGCTATAACCATATCTTGGAATTCTTTTCCAGTCTACGGACGCTTTAAGCCTAAATAACTTAAAGCTCATTTTTCTCAAACTGAAATCAGTACCCTTCTTGTGCAGTCTAACTTTACTATCTTTGGTTAGCTAGATAGTATTACACCGTTTTTTCTTTTCGCGTATTAGTCACGTTTGATATTGAAGTTATTTTTTGCATTAGAGGAACATACACATACATATATATAGAGGTCTACATTGGATTATGAAATATTTATTTATTTGATTATGATTTTTTTTTATTATACGTATCTAAGTTTTGATAATCTGTGTTAGTGATAATTAAATTTAGTATTATTCCTACCTTTCACTTCCCTTCCCTGAGCACTTAACGGAACTCCAAACCAAAGTTTTAAAACACATGTCACTCACAATGATATTATGCAAGCACTAATGTTTATTTTTCTTTTTCTTACTTTCCATCTTCCCAGAGACGCTGTCGTCATATCTTCAGGTTACCCAGTGAACTACATGAACAATCTCAGAAATATACACTCAGCAGTTTGCGTCCGAGAATTAATTCAAAACAAACAATATGTCGTACAAAGAACTCTTTTATTTTCAACAAACATTTTTTTTCTGGAATTTCTTCAATTTTTTTATTTTTCTACTACGGAAAATTTAAAATTTTCGTGTAATTTGATTTCGAGGAGGTGGTGTGAAGTATCTATCTATTGGAAATAAAGTGACTGTGTATTTGATATAAAGAAGCATGAACTTTTGAAAACTTATGAAAGAAAACTTTGACTAGAAGTGTACATTCTCAGACACCTGTTGTAAATGCATATTTGTTAAATAAACTTCGACTAGCTTCCTTCTTTCCTTTCCGCATACCTTCGAGCACAGCCTGATACTTCCCGATTAGGTCATCATTCTTGAATTGATCAAAACCACGAAGAACAGAACAACAAGGGGTATTCGACACGCGATCTAGAGAGGTGCAGGATCATCGGAGAGAAACGGATCCCATCATTGGAGGACCACCGACTCCACAAGTCAAAGAGTACCAATCTGACAATTCATCGCCGTAGACACCTTTAAGTTTGTCACCAGAGTAGTAGAATGAAGATGTAGAAGGACATTATCGTAAGACGCTTATCGACGCCCCTTGCAGACCAAAAGGATTAAGATTTAGATGTTGAATGTCTTCAGCTAATCCAGACTTCTCCAGATATTCATCATTCCAGATGACCAGGACGACGCCAGTCTCGATGGATCTATCAGGCTAGTGCTCATTCCTATTCTTTAATTACAACCTTTCTCTTTCTCTCACTCTTTTCCCCAACTAGTCATTTTCTAAATTAAAAACATTTGAATTTTATTTAAATTCAACCACAATTTTACAGTTAAGTACCGTGTTGTGCATCAGTTCCATCCCCATTTGATTGCATTTATTTATTTCATATTCTGAGCTATAACTGATGACACAGCACCGGCACAAAAGTAATACATTATTTAAATGACAGAATCGATTAAACCAGTCATTAAAATTGTCAGTTGTATGTTTATGCTACTGTTGCATGTTTATCTGTTTCTTGTGAATACTGTGAATGGGTATCTTTAATTGCAATATTCGTCTCTCTATAAATAAATAAATTAATAAATTGCTTCCAGTCTTCTTATTTTTTTCTATTTCCAACAGGTTGTATTTCAAAATGTTACTCTATATCCACCTCATCTATTTGTAGAAAACCTTTTGAAGTCTTGCCTTTTCTTGTCTTATACGTGGAACGTAGACAATTTGTCAACATATTTCCAGTTAGGAATGTATTTGTTATCATGACTTATGATTTTATGTTTCCATGCTTTTAACATTTGCCAGTTTCCATATTTTACCATTCAAAATTTCTGTTCTATACATTTCGTATACTTATTTATTGATTCGAAAGTCGTTTGTTTATTTAGTAATCGGCAGGATACATACCGTTGCTGATTTTAGGACCATGCCCAGCATTCCTTTATTAATCAAACTGTTCAGTCAAAAAGGTTTCTCATTTCTGCATTGAGTAGATTCTCTTTATATAGGTTGTAGTCAATGGTGGATCTAGCCAGGGGCCGGAGGGCCTGGGCTCCCCAGTTTTTTCAGACAAAAATAATTTAAGGTATTATTTATATATTTTTGAAAGTTTATAGTAAACTCATGATAGTTTGGGTTCTGACTGTTTCTCCCCCAGTTTTTACCTTCTAAATCCGCCACTGGTTTTAGTACACAGAATTGCATACAAAAATTCATACCATATTTTTTTCATATAGCACTGATTCTGTTGAGTTCAAGTTACATGTATCTCCCATCTGAAAAAGAAAATCAAGTCACTGCCATATTTAACAATCTTTATAAACAAGAACACATTGTTCTAATAATTAAAAAATGGTTTGTTCCTATTCAAGCTAAACAAGTTATATTCCCCATTGTTTCCTGTTCACTTAAAATATATTTTTCTTCTGCGTCTAAGTTCTCATTTACGATCTTTCATTATGTGCTTATCGTTTGTTAATTATGCAAGGAGATTAACATTTTCATTTTAAATTACCTAAGACTTGCTTTAATTGTTTCTGAACAAGTTTTTTGGCAATGGTGTAAGGCACAAAAAATATTGAAAAAAAGAATAAGAATAAATGCAATAAGTTTCCTCCCTTCCTTTTTAAGTTTCCTACGCTCTCCCTCTCGATAAAAAGACAAATGAAAACTTGGCAAGAATTTGCACCAAGAATTAAAGATTTCTTTCTGTTAATTATTCTTAGAAATTTGCGATGCTAAGAATCTCATTAACCACTCACCCTACTTTCGACTAAAATGAAAAAAGTTATTAAAGCATTTCTTGTAATATCAATTTAGAGAAGCTTCTGGTTAACGGGATCTTGAAACTGAAACTCTTTATTGTATTTGTGTTTGCAACAATAAATAGTGTCGCCTAGGAATAAATAGTTCTGAATTGCTATCGTGGAGTCGATATCTATTGGCTTAACTAGGGTAGTGTTTGCTAAGAGTCCATTATTTCTGATAACTGAAAGAATATTACCTGTGGTCCAACGGTATTGTAGTAGATACCAACAGAGTTCTAGGGGGCCTGACTCCTCCTTTAGTTGTGCGTAAGTGGATGCTAATTTGTAATGCATTATGAAGTGACATGCTTGCATACTTAAGATACAGTGTTTGACAATACTAGCGAACAAACGCATACTGACACATAACTTTTGAGAAGATGATTCAGATACTTAAGAGACCTCATCACTGCGAAATTAAAATAACGCTAATTTTGCAGTAATTATGTAATATCTTCAAATAGATAAAAGATAATTGAAAAGTGGATCAAGACCTCCCTAGACAATATTATTTTGCATGAGATACCGTTATCATGACTCATTTATCTGCTTTTGATTTCCAGCCATTTAGAAAATCGGCATTTATTTTCGCGTTTCTAAATAACTGCAAACGGAAAGCTACTAGGTGACTCAGGATAACGGTACCTCATGCAAAGTAACATTGTCTAGGGAGGTCCTGATCCACTTTTCGTTTATCTTTTATCTATTTGAAGATATCATATAATTACTGTAAAATTTGCGGTATTTTAATTTCGCAGTGATAGGGACTCTTAAAGTGGACAATATAAGAATACAAATATAAGTCTAGCTTTATTGTCAAAAGATAGCTGGAATTCCCCGCCATTCAAAGAAACAGGATGTCATAAATCAAACAGGAAACTATAAAGGATTTAGAGAGATGACATTCTGTAAAATGAAAGTTGCCATGAGTGCAGAGTTGTGCTCACATTAGTGAGGCATATGCCCCTCACGGACATTAGCATTCAGCACTTCTTTGACATACTATTTATGAGAGTGTTCAGATGAGCCTGGGATATGTAATCCCATTCTTCTTTAAAAACTGTTTTGAGAGCCTGGAGAGTCCAGGATACTGGATTTCTCTGTACAATTCATTCTTCAAGAATGTCTCAAACATAATTGATTAGATTAAGATATGGGGACTATGCTAGCAAATCTAGATAGTTCCAGTGTCTCTGTAACTTGTGTAGTTTTATGTGAGCATTCGTCATTCATCTAAACAAAGTCATGCCCATTCGAACATATACTTTTAAGATCTCGGTAGAATACAATCTTGGATCGAAGATGTGCAGTAGTATTTTCTACACCACTATAATCTTACATGACTGTGAGTTGAGTATAATGGAGCACACATCATTAACTTCGAGGCATACAACTAAACACTATTAGTTATCATGAAATTGTTCTGGTTGACACATGGAGAACAGAAGCACAGTATTCAGAATATTGCAATTAATATGAAATGTCATACCCAGTTTTCAGCTCAATAGCGTCCTTCGTTAAGAAGATGACAAGTATTATTTCTGTAAAATTGAGTTAATATATTTTCTGATAGTGAATGCATGAAATAAATAAAATGAACATATTTGTGTTGCAGACAACACAAATTCGTGGTTCGTTTTACCCGCAAGGAATACTCTTCCAAATGACGTTAGCATCGAATTGGATCCAGTAAAATTATCAATAAGAAAAGAAAGGTAGTAAACACATTTATCTAAAAACTGTGTTTCTATTACCTTCATGCGTGTGTAATAAAATTGTTCATGTGTAAAACATAACCATATTGTTTTTCGTGGTCTTGGCTGAATTATAAATAAAGCGAAAATTGCTTTTGCTTGTCCTCTAGAGCTCTGAGACGTGAGAACACTAGACATTCAAATGTTAACTAGATGAGCATTTAAGTCTCTCATTTTAAATGACGTTGCAGCTTCCTTTATCGCTCGAGTTGCTGTATGGGGATATACTAATATATAGCTAAGTACTATGATAAAAAAAAAAAAAGGAAAAAACATATTTTAAGATTTTTTACTAAATAAAATGTTTTCATACGAAATAATTATGCCCGTTTCGGGGTTTACGTTAATTTCAATCATTAAGTTTCCAAATTCCACTTTCCCTAATTTTAACTACATCACACAGTTAAAGAAATCATTACACAGAAAATCAAGTGAAATTTTCCATTTTTACTACTAGCGTTGAATTCATTCTTCAGGTCGGGCTTTGGAGTCTATACATATTTGAAACCAACTTAAATCTTCATTTTCAAATCCTGCTCCAGTCTTGCTGAGAGATGTTTTACAACGTAACAATCCTGTAAGAGTAATATGTAGGTTAAGAAGCCAAGGAGTAATCTACGTATGTTCTGATTCTACTATCCGGTTAGTGTCCAATTGTTCAATTTTCACAAAAGAAAGTCACTTACTTTGAAGGTAAGGGAAGAAACCAACGTGAAGAAGGAACAAGAAAGAATTTTCCCTCCTTAGCACGAATTATATAGACTAAACAAATAAGCCAGTGTTTCTCCTTGGTTCTGAAAAATTAGGAAAAGGCCGCTTATGTTTATTATACGGATGTTGAAGATTGTCATTGTCTTATATAAAGAGGAGGATGATATACTGATTTTTAACTGTGTCTTTCTCTTTCTGGTTTCACTTCTGTCTTAGCTACAAATATATAGAATCTCTAATTGCATTTGATAGCTCATTTTAGATTTAAAACCAATGAAGTACAAATTCCCCATATTATTTTTACGAAGCAGTTGTAAAATTATGGAAAGTTTCGCCGTTACGTAGAAACAAAACTACAGAATTGGTGTCTAGGTTATGATTTATTGTTTGTTTTTTTAAAGAAGAGAAAACAATTCAAAAACTATACTACTGTATATGTGCTGCAACAGAAATTCGCGAAATGTCAACGAAATTTAGATTTGTTTTAAGCCACTGAGCGTAAAAGAATATATGATAACGATAGGTGACGCTAATTCGTATTTGAAAACCTTATTGACACATTTTTTTTTATTTAATAGAACGATTGTGGAAATGAAGGAAAGACTTCTGCACTTGGGCAGTTCATTACTAGTGAATACTATTGTGGACTTAATAGTGACAATCTCTTGCTTTGGTTCGATCGAATTCGTGTGTTTAAATGAATCACTCTTCTTCCTGCTTCAATGAAGGATCACTACAACTATGTTTGTTATTTTTATTCTATTTGTCTTTCCTTTATAAACAATACATCCATATTATGAGGACTTGCCAATTCATTCGTTTCAATAAGAACAATACTATTTCGTACGCATTACAATAATTGACCAGAATGACCAGAATGAAATTAAATAAAACCTTCAATATGGACTCTACATGTACAGCTGATTCATAGCTCAAACGTTATGGATATTTTAACTGATTTTGTCATTGCCCTAAACGAAAACATTGGACATCAAATTGTTTCTACACTGCTTCGCACTCTGATATTAATCTCTTAATGAGTATAAGAATACCCAACTTAGAGAAGGTAAACCACTTTCATAACGCGTTTTTGAACAAGGTGAGTTTGCTCTGATAGCTTTTATTATTACATGAACTCACGAACTGGCAATAGCATTGTCAATTCAAATTTTTATACATAACCAAATGAAATGAGTAAATAGCACCTCTGCATGTATAGATAGAAATATTGTATAAGTAGAGTTGAGTACTAGCTTGTTATATTAACTACAGTTGAAGAATAGTATGCGGTGGCTCATCTCTGGTACAAAGGGTTCTTGGTTCGATCCCAGCCATGTGATATGATAAAAGAAAATTAAGGATGGAAAGAATAAGAAGAAAGGACCAAAATAGTAAGAAGAAGAAATAAGATGGGGAAGAAAAGAAGTTATGATAGGGAATAGAAAGTATGGGGAAAGACATTGAGATAATTAAGAGAGCTCTAAAGAAAATAAGGAACCTTTTAACGTACAGGAAAGGGAGTAGGAGACTATTGGATGTGTTACGCATGAGGAAAGGAAAGAAAGAGGAGGAGGAAAGCCGAGAGGAGCTGATAGAAAGAAGAGAAATGGTTTACGAGATAAAGTGTAGTAAATATAACAGTTGTTATATTGGTGAAACGAAAAAACTGAAAGAAACGTTAAAAAACAAAGATGATATAAGATTAGAAAGGGAAAGGAATGTCATCTTTAAACACGTGAAAGATACGGAACATACTCATAATATTAATTGGTGCGAAGTTGAAATGTTAGGACTGGAACAAAGGACGTTAATAAGAAAGTAGGAGGAGGCTAGATTTATTGAAAAAAAAAAAAAGAACAAAGCAGTGTTATTAATTGGAATGAAGGACATAAAATTGACGAACGGTGGGTCAAGTTATTGAAAAAACTTAATTTGTAGCTTATTTTTCTGCCAGATCAGGGACGGAAAAGTATTTATGGTGTTTAGTTTCACTTTTGGCAACTTCTATTATGATTGGCTGAGTCTGTTCTGACCAGGCAATCAGCGTTCAGAACTAGTTTCTAAGATCCTTTTACATTTGTACGCAACTCCCTCTTCTTCAATATAGTGTGTGATGAAACCACACTATGATCAGTTATTTGGCGAAACTTATTACACATTTAATATTTTAAAATAAACGTTGCGTGGCTCAGTGATTTGTATTTCTATTTGAAGTTATTTAAGATTGAAGCCTGTATGAACCAGTGAGTTTCTGGTGTACAGTCACGAAAGAAAGTATTCTTCAGTTGACAAAATTTCTTTTCCTAATAACTCAACAAAAAATAACCTAATGGAGTACCGATTTTGGCAAGTTATCAAGTTATAACTATTCTAAGGATAGCAACAAAAAGATCCAAATTAATTCATTTGTTTCCGAGTTATTGACAAAAGAAAATTTGTCAACTGTCAAATACTTTCTTTCCTGTGTGTAGAACTTCGTGGATTTCCTCGAGATTCTCTCGTGTTCTCTCACATTATCATTGCACCAATTATTTCATCATATAAATAATCACTTTAATTGATCAACATGTCTCTCTCAAAGCATAGTCGTGCGACGTAAAACTACAAAGAATTATTAATATTTAGTGTTTCTTACTATGTAACGCAAATCTTCAACGGAAATGAGTGATTCCAAACTACTTCCTACAATCATCATTCTTATAATTATAGAATCAACTTCTTACTAAGAGCTACCTCGTGGTTATCGGTTAGCGCACGCCCTTTTGGTGTGGGAGGCCAGGGTTCGATTCCCGGAAGAAGCCCACGTGCTTCTTATCCCATGTTAAGTTGTAGGTTCACATCTAATACAGCGTTCCTGCTGAATGGGATACTAAACTGAAATCAATTCAAATTAACTTTACTGAAATCAACTTGTTGCTAGCATCATTTCAGTAAAGTGCAAAATGTTATTAAACTGAAATCTCAATGACTCAGAATTTTCTTATTATTCTTAATCTAATGATTTATGTTTTAGATTTTTTATTTAAAAAGAGTAAATGAAAATATGTTAAGAAATAAGATTTGAGATTAACACACACATCTCAGTTACACGTCCAGTTACCGAGTTGAAAAATAATGGGTACAAGAGATCGTCATTTCGTAACACTCAAAATCAATCCCTGCTGATTTCTTCCCCCGTGTTCTTCTGTTTTGCTTTTTTTTTAACCTATCCGTGTCGTTTGTCGCCACGGTATTTCTGCTCCTTCCCTTTCCCCCCGCCTAGTTACGAGTTTTGAAGCTAGTTTTGAGCGAGGTGCGCGCGTCCCCCAAGTTCTTTTCAATCTTTCTCTGGCGTCGGTAACAAGTGAGCGCCTCGCTCCATCCGTCGTGCTGGAGGACGCTTCAAGTGTGTTTGCATTCGGTGGAGGATTCATTATCTGCCGCCTATTGTGGATCGCTCGTTGAGAGAAGATCTCTTTCGCTACTATTGATCGATCACCCAGCCCACGCACCCCACTGGGGGAGGGGAAACAGAGTGATGACACCCTTAAGAGAATTCCATCACAGTTCTATTTATTTTATATGCACGATGTGCCCATTTAAGGAACATATCTGGCCAATGTCTCCTCGTCAACAATATACTTCGTCTCAACACATGAAAAGTCAAGTTTTCATTTAAGATCCATATTGGATATTCCATTCGTATCTTAACGTGATTTCTTAAATGATGTCACAACCTTCGCAATGGAGATTTTTTTTAAAAAAAAAAAATCTGAATTCAGTGACGACACAGTCTTCCCAAGACTAATATTCTTGACTCCAAATGTAGGAGAGACAGATTCCAGATGAATATTACTTGATTTGGGCAAGTGAATGCTCGCACAATGAAAACATGAAGGAGAAAGAGAAAAGGAAGAAAGAAACTATAATTGATTAACATTGTTGAAATGGATAATATCTACGACAAGACGAAGCAATTACATTGGGACGAGGTACTGTACATGGAAGCTGTTCAGTTTGCTACATGTGACCTGCCAATAATAGAACAATATCTATAAGGACCACCATGGTGATAAATACTAGATTTTCAATCCACATTTTTGTAGAGGACTACACAGTGTCCGTGGGCTTTCTCGGGATTCTCCCGTTCTCCCCACATTTTCATTCTACCAAATATTTCATAACAATTCACGCTCATCTATCATCTGTCTTTTTGAGCGTAAAAAGCACAAGCCTAGAACGTAAAACAAGAAGTGCCATTCCTAATCTATAATTTCTATCTATCAATCCCACCAGCTTTCTAACTTTTAGTTTACCTATTCTCCATCTTTTGAACCACACTGTAAGGGATTGACCTTCTATCAAGCGAGTGTTCATCCTAACTGAGGCTTTTCCAGGACTTTTCTCACTTCCCTCCAAAGGAATGTTGTAATGATACCTTTAAATATAGCTCCATTGTCAACTTTTTTCACTGCCTTTCCCTGCTTGTAGATTGCTAAGTTCCCTGCAAGTTTATTAAATAAGTAAAAACTATATCCTTTGTTTTACTGATTTAAGAAACGCGAACAGTTCAAAAATATCTGCGGTAGAAAAACTGAATTTCAACGTTGAGCAAAATACTAAAATAAAAAGCATTTTCTGCAAAATTTTATGATTGAAAATAAATAAAACTAATTTCAGTTTAACGTCCCACGATTATGCCCTTGAGGCTAAGGGAGACGATGAGTATAGCAAGTGAATGATGATGGAAGAAATAGTAGAATGAGAATGAATGAGGAAATGGGAGTACTCCGAGAAAATCCACAGACACCATATTGTCCACCACGAACTTTCTTAGCCGGGGATCGAACTAGGAACCTCACGCACCAGTAATAAGCGCTCTACCACTGAGCCACCGTGACCCCCCCCCCAATTGTATGATTGAGATACAGATAGCCAACAAGTCTGTCAGATGATGATATGATTAATCAACTACAGTGTTTCTGAAACTGAGATCTATGCAACACAACAATCCTCCAAGTCTGTATGTGTGGTCCTCTTAGGTTATATTTTAGTCAGAAAAGTAAATAAAATAAAATTCAAGTGATCAGCATATCACACATTATGGGAAGTGTGTTAAAAAAAAAAAACAAATATTTTAAATAGCAGAGCAATAGCTGTAGACGCCATGCTCCGGATACCATGCGCATCTAGCGGTATATCTTAGTAAAAGATGGTCTTTTACTGGGTTCCAATCTGTGCGTTAGTTGTGGATTAGCTACAGATTGAGTGACGCCATACATAAGATGCTCGTCGGGTTAGTGAGAAAAGAATTTGTACTATATGGTCAGACAGTAAACAAGAAAATCTACCAGAGAATTCTAAGACGATTGAGAAGTGCTGTGCTTAGGAAGAGACCTGAATTGTAAGGGAATCAGTCGCGGATGTTGCATCATGACAGTATTTCAGGTCAACCATCGTTCCTTGTTACATGTTATTAAGCAAAATATTACAATTCCTTCGCATCCCATGTACCCTATTCTCCGGACTTGGCTCCTGAAGACCTTTTTCCATTTCCCAAACTTAAAACCGCTTTGAAAGGATGTCATTTCTATTTCATAGAAGAAATTCAGACGGAAGTGCTTCACACCATATAAAAAGTAATTTCCAGCACACGTTACAAAACTGGAAGAAACGATGGCAACTGTGTATTAATTAATAGTAGACGGAAGTACTTTAAAGGAAATTGTAGTTGAAAGTATGTATAATGAGTAACACAGGAAAAAAAGCATGCCTGCGTATCGTAGTAGTAGATGCGATACATGAAACCCCACTGCACTTTTTGAACACGGGATGCCACTTGAGTTACTTATAGTTGGGACCTAAGAGAGTAATTTAAGAAGGGGCACCATTCAAAATTTCCCTTAGGATCCAATATAGCGGTTACTTTACAAAATGGCGTCCTCAGATCAAAATTTCGTTACCGGTGTCGTTATATCGTTTCGTTTCGTTTTGGTAACGTTATATCGTTTTTGGAGTCACTCAAAAATATTTATGACTCGTAGAACACGAATCCAAAGTCGAATTAAGGATCAGAAATCAATGTACATCAGATTATTAGGCCCTATCTTCTTTTTCTTCTTCTTTTCTAATGTATAAAGCTACATGAACTGACTGACTGACATAGTAATATAAAGATTACTTCCGATTGACACGGGAAGTTGAAATTTTGCATGTTTATTATTTTGGAAGAAAAATCAACACTAAAACAGTAAAAGCTATATACTGTATATACAGGATGAGCAAAAAGTCAGGTGACAGTCCCGTAACAGAAAAGTTTTTGGGCTACAGGTCCACATTGGCCATAGATGATGAATGGGGATGGGGGAACCTAAAAATTACGCGTAGCCACCACGACCACCATCTTCAAGTCCGCCATTTTGAATATCACTTGAATTTATAAAATTGGAAGATAGGCATGCAGAACATGTTTCAAGATTTCTATTTGCTCAGGAATGCAATGCTGTTTTCCATTTTTCGTATCACTAACCGTTGATGAATTATGACCTGTTTTATCAGTTTTTACGCCATCAAAACACACGCTCGAAATGGCCACCCTGTGCAATAATGGTGTATGCACAACATCTTCCACTCCTCATGCACGTCCAGCAATGTCTCTGGACGCACAGAGGCACATGCATTCTTAATTCGCTGATGGTTGGTGGTCAGAAAGTTATGGTATGGTGTGGTATTTTTGGCATGATGGTCATTGACAGATGGTTTCCATTCTTCATCTATGGCACTCTGAACGCGAACCAATACCTACGGCTGCTGGACGAGGATATCCTGCTGTCAGTGTTGTCGGATGACGATTCATATCCAACGTTCTTCCAGTAGAATGGAGACCCTCCCCGTTACGGACTTGGGGTGCGGGAATATCTGGATTGACAGTTCCTTGAGAGGTGGATCGGGCTTCGGGAAGTGGAGTGGCCTCCACGTTCTCCGGATCTCACACCTCTCGCCTTCTACCTGCGAGGCCACCTTAAGTATACATCTCTTTCAGTAGATTGAGGATGCATGTGCTTCTGTTCGTCCGGAGACATTGCTTGTTGTGTATGAGGAATGGAAGAAGCTTGTGGCACACACCATTTCGAGCATGTGTTGCGATGATATCCAAAGGGATAAAACAGGCCATAATTCATCAACGGTTAGCGATATGACAAAATGGACAACAGCATTGCATTCCCAATCAAAATGCAGTCTTAACACATGTGCCGCATTACTACCTTTCCATTTCAAAAAATAGCACAAATTTCAAAATGGTGGATTTCACAATGGCTGCGGAGGTTCGTGATCTACTCTGTCCATTATTCCTTTGCCAATATCTGGAACTATCGCCATTTGCATTGTCTATCATTCACTATTTTTACGATTCAACAGTTTATTTGATGTATTTCTATAACATGGCATACCCTTCTCCCACCAAATTTGACACTCTCGCCCTTCTTTGCTTATGGCGCTCAGCCGCTGTAACATTGCACATGGTTCCTGTATCAGATAAAACGTCAAGTACCATTGATATGATAAATAAACCGAACAAAAACTCAAATAGGAAAGGTCATGGAGCACATCGAATGGTATTGTCGCACTACCACCCGGGGGCCCAGGGCCAAATTCAAAATTTTAAATGGAAGCATGTGGCGAGTGATACCTCGTTCACATTGCAAAAACTGCAATCTTGCACAATTTTCTTTTGCATTTCAATTGATTGATTTTTGCATGAAATCACTGCATGCAATAAAAATGGAAGGTACCATTTAATACGAATTTTACCTAATTCTTTCATTACAGAGACATCTAACTCTTATAAAAACACATAAAAACACATTTTAGGTAATTTTGTTGCGTAGATTCAATTTCCAAAAATTAAGGTTCTCATTTGCAATTTCACCATTCCTTTCCACTGCAGAGGAGGGAGGTTGCAACGATAATTTTCTATGATCGCCCTTTCCTCTGACAACTTGCCATCAAATCTCTGAATCAGCAAAAGCATGTCATACACAAAGTTCGTGACTGGTTCATCAGGTTTTTGTATTCTTTCTCGCAATTGATCTTCTACATCTAGAACTACCAAACTCCTTAAAAATAAGTGTTTTTAAGTTGTCATAAGATTGTGGCTCTTCACTTTGTCTCTGTAAGAATACCCGTAACATTCTCCTAAATTGCCCTGTAAATGCTAAAGGTAACATTTCCTTTTTTTTAGTTTCGTCCCTACCATTGATCCTACATACGTCATCATATTCTTCCATAAATAAACGAATATCATCGCCACTTTTGACATCGAACCTCGGAATAGGCAACAAATTTTCAGCAATCTCATCCCTAACCGAATTTTTTGCCGGAATTTTTGTATTTGTTCCCTGATTCATTTTGCTGTTTCACCTAGTATTATACCTATGTGGAATTCTTGTTTGTGTTTGCGCTGAGTTTTTCTTTAACTTCACTACTTGTAAATGTATTTCATCTAACAATTCTGTTAACTCATCAATGGCCATGGGCAAAATAAGACAAGAAAAATAACATTTTTAACTTAAATAACTAATATAACATTGTCCTCTATGTAATACAACCTTAAATTCCTAAACCACCTTAAATATAACCTTAGCACTTAAGTTCTAAAACGTTAAGTACACTTTGAAATATGATTGCACACTCCTGCACTTGGTTAAACATTACGAGACCGAAATCAATTTGAACAGTGAATTTCAACATACAAAATAGCTTGTTCCACTAACGAAAAGACCGCGCACTCCACCATGCTACTACCTAAAATAGGTTCGCAATCTACCTTAAATGTGACCGGTTTTGTGACGTAAAAGGCAATTAGAAACTTCCGGAGGCATTTCAACGGAGACCTTTTGTCTGGGTTGCGAACCCCAAACCATTCTCATATATGAAATTAGTGAATGGCCTTGACATCCACGCAGTTCCTCCGAGAAGGAATTTAAATTAATGCAAGTCTTGGGGCGTGGAAAACGTATCTCAGAATTGATTATAAACATGGGAATAGAAATTCAAAGATAAAATTCGATAACACAAAAATATTTTAAAATAATGATTTAATGATCTCATGAATAATTGAATAATCACAGAGCATGGTATGGACTGGTATGACTAAGACTAGAGTAGACAATGCATAATCACTTACTTTTGGTAACGGTGATAAGCAGAACCTCTGATGGACAGAATGACGGAATAGAAAACTAATGATGAATAATCTGACTCGCAGAGTTTCGACGTCAAACTAGAACTTCCAATACCCGAAGAGAATCCGGTAGTATCTATATGATTTTTCCGTCATGTCAACACTCTTTGTGCGTTTTCCTAGTTCTTGAAGTCATAGCCGGTCATTTGCATTGTAGAAGTGAAGGCACTCTAAATTTTTCCATTGGATTATGAATCCTAAAGAATATTCAAACTGCCTCCACTTCATACTTTGCCTATTTTATACACATTTTCCGAGAGGGAGTACATTTGAACATGGGAACAGGAACAGGAAACATTTAAGATAACAGGACACAAATAATAGCATATGTTGTGGTTTCAAAATTTTTAGCTTGGCAACACTCCGTTACGTGCCTGTCAACTGTTATCTGCCATTTTAGTGTAACTGTTGGTGAACAGTGGTACTTTGTTACATTTGTGGGGTGGAAAGTTGGAATTTTTCTGAAGTTTTGTAAGATTTTTGCCAGACGCCTGTGTTTCGATATTATCTGGCATTCATTGCAGAGGTAAGTACTTAATTTACTTATGTAGTGTTCCCTTTGTCTTTCACAATAGTTCATGCTGCCTGTGTCTTACCAAATTTTGCTTTGTCATGCCGGTTGGGGCACTTTTGAACGAAAATTAAGGGGCACATTTGAGCATTATTCTATCTCTAGTTTTTTGGAATGTAAAGGTACCAGCAACATGTTTTTGTTGCCAGACAAGGAAAAGAAATGTTCAGTGGCATTTGCTGATATTGTGTGTAAGCTTCCTAATGGTTCAACAACTTCTGGAGGGACGAAGCGTACTGCAAAAATTCTGACATTTCATGTTGATTAGAGATGCGCACGAGTCGAGTGGAATCGAGATTTAAGTCTGCTTTGACTCGTCTCGAGAAAATGTTGTCTCGACTCGACAATTCCTGTCTCGACTCGGCTCGAATTCGAGACGAGACGTCTCGAAATTCGAGTCGAGACAAAATGTACGAGTTAAAATATACGCACACATCAGCCAGAAAATTATGACTACCTACCTAATTGTCAGTATGCCAACCTTTGGCACGGATAACAACGGCGACGCGTCTTGGCATGGACGCAATGATCCTTGGTAGGTCGCGGGAGAGAGTTGGCACCACATGTGCACACACAAGTCACCTAATTCCGGTAAATTCCGGGGAGGGGGCGATGCGCCGGGGAGGGGGCGAGTTCAATCACATCCGAGATGTGTTCGATTGGGTACAGATCCGGTGAGTTGGGAGGCCAGCATATCAATTGGAACTCGAACCTGTTTTCTTCGAACCACTCCATCACACTCCTTGCCTTGTGACATGGTGCATTATATTGTTGAAAAATGCCACTACCGTTGTGAAACATGGTCGCCATAAAGGGATGTACGTAGTCTGCAAGCAGTGTACGGTACGCCTCGGCCGTCATAGGACCTTACTCGAGCTCCACTAGACACATGGATGCTAACGTGAATGTTTCCCAGAGCAAATTAAGCCGCCGCAAGCTTGTCTCCGTCCCGCAGTACAGGTGTCAAGGAGCTGTTCCCTTGGAACACGACGGATTCGCACCCTCCCATTTCGTTCAGAGAATTTATGAAATTCACTTTATCGTAATAGTTTTATGCAAACTACATAACCAATTATTATTATTATTATTATTATTATTATTATTATTATTATTATTATTATTATTATTGTATTTGAAATACAATCAAATATCACGACATTAATTATTAGTTTTTAATTAATTGAATTGAGCTGAAAATTAAATCTTAATCTCGAAAGATTAACTATTAAGTTTATGTGTTCTGTACTTTTCTAAAGTAATAAATGCTGGAATTCGTTTCAAGGCTATTTCTAAGTGAATACTTTCTTAAAATAACATTAAAAATTATAGAAAGATTTTCGAGACATTTGAGTCGAGACGAGATTTTTATGAGCAGTCTCGACTCGACTCGTGTCTCGACTCGAAAATTTGAGTCGAGAAATGTTTATCTCGACTCGTCTCGAATTTTACAAAGTGTCTCTCGACTCGTGCGTGTCCCCTAATGTAGATTTTCAGAATTTTAGGGTTGGATAAATTTCCTCTCCAATACCCGCTTAGTAGTGAAAAAATGTAATTTTAATAAACTGCTAGTAGCAATATGCCTTTCATTGAGCCTATCCAGGTATGATGAGCAAAATTAAAGAGTGAATCATAATCATATTTTCACAGATAGTCTACGATGATCATATATATTTTTAAAAAAAATTGTTCAGAGCACGCCTACGCCTATGTTGTCCACATAGTTCTTATTACTATTATTATTATTTTCTTCCCATGTACGATTGGTTAATACTTGTGCCTTAAACCGTTAATATTGCCTTATTTCATTAGCTTTGATGTTCATAAACGAATTCATCCTGAAAATAAAGGTAATTGTAGTAAAATAATGGTGTGTTCAAAACTTCCCCACGTAAGTTCAAATCTACCCCATGCTTGTTTCAATCTACCCCAAGGGGGTACATTTGAACGACATCCCGCTATGCTTTGCATCAATGCCAAGTTCAAACAAAGTTCTCCATTTTGTGGCAAATGTAGTGTATATTATATTTAGCATGGGCTTCAATTCTATAAGGAAATTTACTGAGCGTTTGGAAACAAAATCGAATATCCAAAAAACAGATGTTCAAATGTACCCCCTCTCCCTTATACGCATTTTTAGGAGGGAAAAAGGAGATTATTTAAATAGATAGGGTTAGCGGTACAACCCATACGGCTCAATTTTGGTTAGAATACTGCACGTACTTTTTAAACACAAGTTACCGTTTCGATCTCATAATTGAAGCCTATAGAGCAATTTAGAAAGGGGATCCAACACAAAATTCCCCTTAAGATTTTAAAGATGGCGGCTGTTTTCCAAAATGGCTTCCTCAAACCACGATTTTATTAATATTGTCTAGTAACATTGTGTTTGGAGTTGCTTACACATGAATAACGTGGTTTAAGTTATAGTTAAACATCAGACATCAGTACAAACCAAAAAGTATAATTTTATTTTGAAATTACATAAAACTTATTACAAACTTAAATCTTCCTAAATTATAAATCATGAACAAACAGCAAATACCTGGTTGTTACCATTCCGTAGTACGACACTTACCACTACAATTAGAGCATATGAGCGTACATGGCATATCAACATATACTGTATATATAACATAGCAACATGCATAGCAATAAAGTTTTTACTATTTTACTGTAGGTTTCTCTTCCGAAATAATAAACAAGCAAAATTTCAACTGCCCGTTCCAATCGGAAGTAATCTATATATTATGTCAGTTCGTCAGTTAGTTTACGTAACTTTATAAATTAGAAAAGAAAAAGAAGAAGAAGATAGGGCCTAATAATTTGGTGTACATTGATGTCTAATCCTTAATTCGACTTTGGATTCGTGTTCTACGAGTCAGAAATATGTTTAAACGACTCCAAACACGATATAATTAAGCAACGTTAACGAAATTTCGATCTGAGGACGCCATTTTAAAAACTAGCCGCCATCTTGGATCCTAAATGAAATTTTGAATTGCTTCCCTTCCTAAATTAGTCTCTTGGGTTCCAACTATAGGTAAGCCAGTTGTCAGCCTGTGTTCAAAAAGTGCTGTATACTAACCAAAATTGTCTCGTACCGCTTCTAGTATAATCACAACGCTCTCGTTTTTCGTGTGAGCGACACCGGATTCGATTTCCAGTGAGAATATTCGTTCGAAAAATTGTAAAAGATTTTCCAAGCCAGCCATCCTGTAAGGCTTCTCTGGGTTTTCCTCATTTACACCAGCCAAATGCCGGGATGGTATCTAACATAATGACCCCAGGCCGTTTCCATCCTTTCTCTTCCTTTCTTCATCCCCAATTTCCCAGACAGTGTGATCGCTGAAGGACGCCATTCCTTGTACGAGACGGGCTAACATGGCCATAGATGCCGAAAGCCCAGAAACCCAATTCCTAAATCTAATCTTAATCCTAACAGCAAAATTCGAAATTCTTTGAACATACCAGGTAGTTGAAAATTTCAAACAGATATAGATTACACAATTTAATAAGTTCAATATTATACTAATTATATAAATAATATACAACATAACTTAAATATTTTTGTTTACAATAATCAAAAAGTAATACGTATTTTTCTATCTTAATAACAATATAAAATAAAGGGAATTTTAAATAATACTTTTTTTAAAATGAAATATTTCAGTTTAACGTCCCATAATTATTCTTTTAGGGTAAGGGAAATGAATAATTAAATCAAGTGAATGATAATGGAAGAATTGATGGAATGAGCAAGTGGAAGGAAACGGGAGTGCCCTGAGAAAACCCACGGACATGGTGTTGTCCACAACAAAGTTGCTTGGCCAATCTGATAGCGTACGAAGCAGTTTTTCGATTATCGTCTTGGTAGAAATTGGTGGGGATCATAACATCTATCTATTAAAATGCTACAACAACAATAAAAACGCTTCTTTTTGTTGTTGTTCGTCATCCCGTTTAAAGGGTTGTGCATTTTCTTCGGGTAAGTGCTGTAATGTAGATCAATTGTCTCTATAATAAAAATGCGTTCGTCCGTTCGTTCGTTCATAGCTAGTCATAATGACTAGCACCCTTTTAGAGGGTTACGCCCTATCTTAGGGAAATAAAAACGCTTGAGCTCCAACTTCTAACTTTTGATTTCAAACCTTTGGTTTACGGTTATTTGTGATTTCACGTTCAACAAAGATAAATATTTTAAAGTATATACCGGATGAGGCATTTAAAACTGTTTTTTGAATATCTGGAAAACTACAAATCAGATTTTGAAAAAGTTGTAAAAAAGTTGTTCGTCTCGAAGGGGGACATCCAATGATACCATACTCGACCCCCTGCCCCCACCCCCTGGGGCAGGAGGGGGTTAAACTTTGAAATCTTAAATAGGAGCCCCATTTCTTATTCCATATTCTGATTCTCCGTGAAAATTACGTAACTTGTATGTTGAACATTTTTTTCGTTGCATGATAGATGGCGCTGTAATCGACAAAAATCAAAATGGCTCACAAACATTTCTTTTGCCATTTCTTCATTCCTAGTATTTTAGTATTTTAATCAATATTTTTCGTTGAGATATTAATAATTTGAATACTACTGATATTTCAGGATTAGTATCACATCAACATGATTGTAATTTGACATTTTTAACCTGTGTTAAACATTAGTAGGTGGTAAAATAATTAAATTGTATGTAATAAAATTGGAAATAAGCTAAATAAATAAACTTTTCAATAAAAATTGTGATTGGCAAATTTGTATTTCTGATATAAACTTTAATTAGCAAGATAAATATATTATTTGTAATAAATTTTAATTGCCAAATGTATATCACGTAAAAGCATTTTAATTCACAAAAATAAAGTCTGCCTTCAATAATAATGGATCAAAATTTCGCTTCCCCAAAAAGTATGGTTTCAAAACGTCCCTTCTCGTAGTTTTAGTTTCAAAGCTTCTCTTGTCCAAAATATTTCCCTTAATAATATGCAACTAATTAGACTAATAACGCCAATTAGCTTCAGAACGCACTCCAAGCAACATAAATATTCCAAACATAAAATATTTCAACATTCCGATAGGTCTCTGAAGCACTAACAGTTTTTTTTGTTTGTTTGTTTGTTTGTTTGTTTTAAAAGAGACGTTTTGGAAATACACTCGATAATTCATTAACTGCTGTCCATTTGACCTACATCGCTGACAGAAATTACACCAACACTGTGAACAAAGTAATGAATTATATTCTGGGGAATCAAACGTTAAGGCTGTAATCCACCAGTTTCTCATTACTGATTTAGAATACCTGCCCTTCCAACCTCCTGAGAGGGCGCTGGGGGCATCAACTATGGTGTCATTTAATAGCAAAGAAATCAAAACTATCTACTTTAATTTTCCTAATCTGATGCGTATTTCTTGGGATATTTTTTCTCAATTGTTAGTAACCCATTTTGAGTTATCGATTACAGCGACACCTATCATGCAACGAAAAGAGGTTTAAATACAAAAGTTACGTACTTTTTCCCGGACAATCCGAATTTGTAATAAAAAATGCAAGTACCCGTTTAAGATTTCAAAGTTCTCCCCACCCGCCACAGGAGGGTGGGGGCAGGAGGTCGAGCGTGGTATCATTGGATGTCCCCCTTCGAGGCGAACAACTTATATTCCAACTTTTTCAAAATCCGATTTGTAGTTTTCCAGCTATTCAAAAAAAAAAGTTTTAAATGCCTCACCCGGGTATACTTTAAATAAATTATTTAAATAGATCTTTTTCATAAAGTTTATTGTTTAAAATTATTGTTCAAAGCGTTTGTATTTTAATAAGACTTCTCCAAAATCAATGCAAATGAATTGTGCTGCCATGTCTTTTAAACTATATATATTCGTGAATGTTTATATGTTTGTACCAATCTTTTCGACAATGAGATCTCGGAAACTACAGGTTCTAGAAAGATGACGTTTTCACTGATCGATTGCAAAATTTGCATAGATTGTCCAATTCTAATTGAATTTTAAAAAAAACATGGTCATTATTCTTTATTACATTTTTAAGGGTACACTGGAAGTGTTGAAATTTAAAAAAAAATACTAAAGCATCATATCCTACTCATTATACATTCCAACACTGCACTGTTGTAAATAGGGATTGCACAACTAAGTAAACCGAAAGATGAAATTCCTGTGATAATAAAGTGGAATGTTCTACAAAGTAATCTAACCTAACCTAACCTAACCTAACTAACTCTATGACCTAAGTTCTCCACTGACTTCTATCCTTAGCTAACTAAATCCAATTTCTACTTCATATTCCAATCTCTGCGAGATCCATCTTAATATTGTCCTCCCATCTGCGCCTAGGTCTTCCTAATGGTCGTTTTCCGATTGGTCTTCCAGTCAAGACTTTGAAAACGTTTCTACTTTTTTCCATTCTAGCTACATGACCTGCCCACCTAAGCCTCCTAGACTTGACGACCCTAACAATGTTGGGAAAACCGAATAAATTATGTAGTTCCGCGTTATGAAGTTTCCGCCATTCCCCATTCCCGTTCCTCTTGGGTCCGAATATTCGTCTCAGAATCTTGTTCTCAAATACTTTCAGTCTATGTTCTTCCCGCAGTGAAAGCGACCATGTTTCGCAACCATACAGAACAACAGGCATGATTATCGATTTATATATTTTAAGCTTCAAATTCCTCGACAGAATTCGCAATGACAAGAGATTTTGAACCGAATAGTAACACGAATTCCCTGCTTTTAGTCGAAATTTAATTTCTTCGTGAATATGATTTTCCTCTGTTAATATTGATTCTAGGTATTTGAAACTATCCACTTTATCAAAAGTATTATTTAATATTTTAACGCATCCATAATTTGTTGTATTACGGTCCCGACGCACTTCCATGTATTTAGTTTCCTCTGCATTTACTTCTAAACCCATGTCCCTGCAAGCGTTTAATAAGATCTATGAATTTCTTTCTATTGTTCTCCTATCATCCCCTATTAAATTTACATCATTAGCATATGCCATAACCTGGTGAATACCATTCAACTCTAGAGCCTGGTTGCTATCTTTGATTTTCCTTATAGCGTATTCCAGAACAAAGTTAAATAATAATGGCGACCTCGCATCTCCTTGTTTCAGGCCATTTTCGACGTGAAAGCTCATGGACAAAAATTTTCCTACCCGGACTTTACTTTTGGATTCATTTAAACATATCTTAATTAATCTAATTAGCTTTCTCGGTATTCCAAGTTCTGTAAGAACGTTGTATAATGTTTCTCTCCTAACCGAGTCGTACGCCTTTCTAAAATCAATAAATAGTTGATGTACCGGGGTATTGTATTCCCACTTTTTTTCGAGTATTTGGCGAATGGTAAATATTTGGTCGATAGTTGATCGATTTCGTCTAAATCCGCACTGATAATCTCCAATAATTTCATCTGCGTAGGGGGTCAATCTTGCTAATAGAATATTTGAAAGGATTTTATAGGATGTTGACAGAAGAGAAATGCCTCGACAATTATTACAGTCAGTTTTGTCGCCTTTCTTGTGAATTGGAACAATGATTGATTCTTCCCACTCTTGTGGCAATTCTTCCTTGTTCCAGATAAGGAGGATGAGTTTGTGTATCTTGTTCCAGAATTTTTCGCCTCCAGCTAAAATTAACTCAGCCGGAATTTCATCTACACCCGGAGATTTGTGTTTCTTTAATTTCTTTATAGCGGTTTCTACTTCTATTTGGTTGGGTTCTGGAATATACGGTTCTGTGGTGTGTATCTCCTTTTCTCCACGCACACTAGTTTTTGGTTGCTTGTTAAGCAAATCATCAAAGAAATCTTTCCGTCTATTTAAGATGCTATCCGTATCAGTGAGAACTGTACCGTCAGATTTCTTTAATATATAAGCACAAGGTTGATAGCCTTTCTTAAATTCGCTGATCCCCTTATACATGTCCCGGATGTTTTTATTTTTACTATTATCTTCAATATGAAAAGTACTTATGAAAACTAGTATAATATAAAAACTACTTATCATTACTCTGTATGATGAAGACTGCACACACTGTTTATTCTGATTCTCGCCTTGTAACTTCTTCAACCAACGTTGGTATGGAATGTTTCAGTAGAAAAAAACATAGTATCTGATGGGGATTTGAACCGAGATTTTACTTTGAACTCTAGGACAATATCAATACACCAACGGCTACTCTACCCGAAACATTTTTAACAAAAGGTATAGTGTTTCTTTCTAAGAACAATAACATGAAAAGTGGATACTACAGACCAATTACGTGTTTCGGATTGTCCTAGTAGCCCTCATAGTTATTATTTGTCCTTCCCCAACCGGCATTTGTAAATCGTCTCTATCATGATACAGGTGTTTGCTTCCACATTCTTACGGATTGTTCGTTTAGTATGAGAAGTCACTCTTTGATTCTTCACGATCACTTAGTGAAAAAAAAGACATTTGTCTTGACCAGGATTCGAACCTACGTTTTGAATCTATACTACTTGTGAGTCCTGGACGTTACCCCTATCCTACTCTGCCACCTGAAATTATAACTCAAACTTGCTAAGTTCAGCTCTGCTCTTTGGAACGAACCGGCTTCTTTCTGTAAGGTTACTAGACTAAAGTGCACACCGGAATGCATTCATTCGACGACTTGGAGACAAATTAGTGCCCACTAATAAACGAAATAACAGACTATCCAGGAAAAATTACACAAATAATAACATACTATGCAGTAATTACGCCGTGCAAGTTCAAACCTCATGCCGTAAAAGTTGTCAACACTTAGTGGCCCACTTGCTGATAAATCTCGGCCGTCTCTATAACGACGCGTCGAAGGATTGTCGCTAATGTGCTGCTAGTGTGCCGAGTCGAAAGAGATATCTAGAGTCGGGGTATTGAAGTTATCACCGCGTAGCAGTGAAGGCTTCATTTTGGTCTGCGATCCTTCGTCGCGGAGAATCGCGAATAGACCAACACGAAGTATCGCCAGTCATGTACATGTGGTTATTATTATATACTAGCTGAGTACACCCATTCTTCACATGGAGGCAGTATTTGGAAGTCAACGCCTGTGGGAATATCACCATTCATTTCAGAGACTGTGAAAAGTATGGATTTGACACTAATATCGGTTCATTGGGCTCTTTTTACATGTTTCGGTGTCCCTCCTTGGCCCCCGGCCGGCATACAATGGTAGGTGAATTTGCAAGTCATCGCTTATGGAAGTATCACCACTGATCTCAGCGACCGCGAAAATTATGGCTTTGACTCTTAATATCTGTTACTTTGGATTACTTTTGCATGTTTTGGTATCCCGCCCAGGTGACCCCCGGCTCGCAGCCAAACAGGGTGAATTTGGAAGTTAATGCGATCGGAGTTTCACCATTGATTTCAGCGACTGCGAAAACTATGAATTTGATAGTACTATTGGTCGTTTTTTACAACATGTCCCGGTAAACGTCCCTCTGAGACCCCCCTGGATGGAATTTTAACAAAAGTATTCGCCCTGGTCTGGGTCCTGGACCAAGGTATCCGTGTCCAAAATTTTATAACTATCTTTCAACTTGTCTGGTTCCCAGGCCGATCCCGGTGAAAGCTTGTCTCCTCTGAGACCCCCTGGTTCGAAATTTTAAAAAAGTTTCATCTTGATCTGGGTCCTGAACCTATGTACCTGTGACCAAATTTTGGTAACTGTCGGTCCACTCGTGTGGTCCCCAGGCCGCACACAGACAGACAAACACGCAAACAAACTCTTTATTTTATTTCTAATTATTTTTTCATGACGAATTGTTTCTAAAGTTAGCTCCAGGGGTCAAGAGTAACTCCTGCCTCTATATCATGAATGAAAAATCTTGAGATGAGTGCGTATAATTGTTTGAATTTAGATGGCAACTGTCACTGATCATTTGAAAATGAATATGTGAGAACCATGAAATAAAGCAAATAGACGCGCGTCATTTTGTTGTAAAATTACATGCCGGGCAGATTTTATCTGATCCCCAACGGTTATCATCGAATATACACAGTTAAAGGAGCAGTCTGATTAGCCAAATTCAAAAGATCTCAACGATTTATATCTATAAATGTGACGTTTTCCTTACGGCCTCGGTGGCCAAGTCGAAAAAGCACTTGACTAGTAATCAAAGGGTTGGTAGTTCGCGCTGCTTTTTTACTTTTTAAAAGTGTTTTTTAGACTCACGTTAATGTAAACTAATTATTCACTTCGACGTTTTAACATATTTAGGGGAGTAATTTTTGTGGTTCATTGGCGTTTCGTCGCATCTCTGCCTACTGTTAGCAGACCAATAGTAACTGTTAAAATTGAGACGTTATTTTTGTAGCAATAACGATGGGGTTTGCGGCATTAACGAGCACTAACGAAGCACTAGCGATGTGTGAAGTCGAAATTCTGGCCTGTCATAGGTGGCCTGGTAACTTCATGGACATCTGCCAAACCATGGACAGACTTAAAGCAGTTATACGCCAGAAAAAAAGAATTTCCCAGTTGAAACATAAGGAAGTTGTTTCAACTGAGAAATTCTTCACCATCCTCTATATAGCCCTAATTTAACCTCTTCAGGATCCATTTGTTTGAACTCCCAAAGAAACCCCTCTGTGGGCGGCCTTTCGATACGTTTCGATACACTGAAAAAGGCACAACAGGATACGGTTATCTGGTTAGGGAACCTAGAACAATTCTTTGCCAAGGACATGAACGATTTGGTGTCACGTTGAAATACATGTTTGGATCGCAATGATTCCTATGCTCAATGTTAATGTGATGCAGTATGTCAAATATAATACAGGTTCAGATATTTGTCTTTCCGCGTTTTTCAGTAAATCGACAATTCATCTTACTTTTTTGATACTCCCTTATGTAGGTTATATATAGTATGTGGTTTTGCAGATATACATTCGGATGAAGTTTATATATAATGTAATGGTTGGGAACACTTATATTTGGATGTTTATATCTACATATTTTATAAATTTGGCATTGAATTGTGGGTATATATATTGTCGGTAAAGGCACGTTGGGGCGTAACTCGCAAAATTGATTTTTAGTTATGAGCACCATGCATGTTTATTTAACCTTCTCTATCAACCATAAAACTTTCAGAGTTGAATTCCTTATACCAATAGAGATATGAGCTGTCTGCTAATGGTGTATCTTGAAATTAAGCGTATCTTGAATTCGCCCATTGATTAGTTCCTTTGTGATTTCTAGTTGTGAATGTAACGTGGGTTCCTGTCACCACGGCATGGCGCGTCCTCAGGTTGCGGATCGAGGAGAAGGCCTCTAGATATAGAGGTTAGCGGCGAATATATTGAATAAGCAATCGCGGACAGCCGACTAGGAATGGTCCTTCAGCTTGGGGGTTTGGATAAGGCTAACAACCTCATCCTGTGAAAAAAACACTTGTTCAGAAATATTCAGGATGCAGTTAGCTAAGGATAGAAGTCAGTGGAGAGCTTTTGTGAACGCGGCATTGAACCTCCGGGTTCCATAGGCCATAGAGTTAGTTAGTTAGTTGTGAATGAGTAAACTGGCATAACTTCTTTCTAGAAAGAAAAGAAAACGAAACAAAGAAAGCCGAACACATCACTTATGTTATTATATTATTAAAGTGATAAGAGAATTTTTTCATGGCCTTTCTTCAGTCGTCCTTTGCAATGTGTTGCTGAATTCCAAGAATTAAGTAAGGTGCTGAGAATAATAACGGCAGATCATAACCAAAGTTCATTTTGAGAAAAAAGATGTCATTATCTCTTACATTCAAATGTTCATTTGCACTTTAAAAGTGAAGTATGAGAGTGTTAGGGATTCTACTTTTCTGTTCTTAAGAACCTATGACATGCTCTGACATGAAGTTAGTTCATGTTATGATCATTATTTTTTATAATATTTAGTTTGGTGAATAATATGATGCTGAATATAAAACAGTTTCTTGATTTGCTAAGTATATAATAGAACTATGATTTAAAATGTTTCAAAAATAATGGACATCGTATTACTACATTTGATACTGTAACCAATTGCAATGTGCAGGATTAGTATAAGTTACATTAAAATCAGTATTTTTCTGTAGGGTTCTTAGTTTGTTATTCAGTATTTTTATTTTGTAACAACAATTGTTAATTAATAGATATATTCTCACTGAATTCAAGATACCAGTACAATATTACAAAATTCTTTATTTAAAATAGAACGTGCGAGAAGAAAACATCCTTACTGATAATTTAATTTGTTCTTTTCAAAAGAAACAGCACACTTACGTATATCAAGAACATTATTACTTCCTGGCTTCAATTACAAACATGTTGGAGTGTCGTCATCAGCAGTGATATACGACAGTGCTGATTAGGAAAGTACTGGTGCGCCCAACCGCGCGTATTATTATTATTATTTTGAATAAGTAAGCCCTGACAGTAGGAAAAGTATTAGGGCATCGTCTAGGTGCGCCTATGCCCGTGTTTCTGCCTGGTTCGTCCCCAGGCTGCTGACCCAGGAGCAGAAGGAACATCACATCGAAGTCGGGCGAGTACTCCTTCAGCGTGCCGTGGATGAACAGCTTTTATATCAAGGATCATTAATAGTGACGGAAATTGGTTGTATGGGTATATCCTTGAAACAAATCTTCAAAATATAAAAGCCAATCATTTTCACGACCGAAAAAGGCAGGTCCGCAGCTTGACCAAGTACATGTTCATCGTCTTTTTTGACATTCATGGCATTGTGCATCTCGCATTCGTTCCCAGGTGCCAGATCGTGAATGGCGAGTTCTGCTGCCAGGTTTTAAGGCGTCTGAAAGAGAACATTCAGCGAAAGTGACTGTATCTGTGGCGCGTGAAAAACTGGCTGCTCCACGACGACAATGCATCTTGTCACCGTGCTCTTCTCACACATGCGTTTCTCATCAGAAACCAGATGATTGCACTTCCGTATTCACCCTATTTGCCAGATTTGGCTCCTACAGACTTCACCATCTTCCCGAAGCTGAAGATCTAGCTCAAAGGTTGTCATTTGGACACCATTGTGGAGATCCAGCGCGAATCGCAGAAGGTACTTGCCACTTCGAAAAGAAGACTCCCAGGACACTTCCAGCAGTGGCAGAAACGCTAGGAGAGCTGTATTGCTGTACCATGTGACTTTTTGAAGGTGATAGTAAGTAAATGCAATTTGGTAAAATACTTTATTGTAACTTGTTGATACCACCTCGTATGTAGATTTACGAAGGGCAGAGCTACACGTAGCAGATAATAAGATAAATGCATATTGGTAACGGCTCGACTACAAGGACAAACAAAACTGATGTATATAAATATATACTTTTATCTGATTACTACACTGTCACCCCTAACAAACTCTTTTCCTATACCTAAACCCATATGCTTTTGAATCTCTTGTAAGGCAAGGTTTCAGCACAGTGCTGTACTACCTGAATTTGTGTGGTTGGAGATGATTCACTTTACTTCTGAGTTCTTTAAACAGACAAGAAATGATTATATGAAAGAATTATCAATAATTAATAAAAGATACACCTACAAGAAATCCCAGAGCGTAAAATGGTCTGATTATTCCATATTCATTATCATCTCAATGCATATATCTATTTCCTGTAAATGTTGGATCATTATTAATGCGCAACTACATTTAGGTGAATCGATCCTTCTGGTGCTCAAACATTTCCTTTCGTCTTTAGTTGACAATAGGAGGTGTCGCTGTAGGCTCTTCTGAACAAAAGTAGCAGACAATATCAGCTCTTAGTTGAGTACTCAGGAAAAAGAATACAAAAACAGCAGAAGTTGAGGCAACTACGATAGTTTCCCTCCAACGCCTCCAGCTTCTTAAGACAAAAGAGTAGACACCACTTGCCATTCTGTAAACAATATCTTCCACGGAAAAGACACCGTTCCCTACACTAGTAGGAACTTTTACACAGATCATGTGGCTTTGAGATCGTCAAAGACAGTAAAAAATTAAGATCCACAAATTCGTTACATATCTTGCATTTACATATACGTCTCTCTCTTTTTTTTTTTTTTTTTTTACATTAGCTAACATATTTTGCTGTATTTTTCTTGTTCTCGAATGCAGGAAGAGAGGAATTTAATTTCTTAAGTTCCTTATCTTTCCAGATGAACAGGGCCCGGATCTTGTTGACCTAAAAAATTTTAAAAAGTGACCTATAAAATGACACTAAAATTCCTGTAAAATGACCCTAAAAATCACAAAAATTGACCTTAAAACTTACGTTTTCTCAAAATTTTATTTCATTAAACATTTACATTTTTTAATATCCATTGGATTTTTAATTAACATTTCTCACTCATATTCAAAAAGTTTTGTTTCAGTTAGTTGCAGTCCATTGATCATTTATTTCTATTGATCAGTCCATTGTACGGCATTGTAAGTATTGAAAGCGTCAATTCACTCCCGAGTTGAAACTAGGAAGCACAATAAAACTTAGCAAGTTTAGACTACATGAAAATAATAGATAAAAACCTGTTTAAAACCCTTGTACGTTTTCTAATGCATTTTTAGTTATTCACGTGATTACATTCTTTGTGGTCAACAACCCAAAACTATCTGTTTGGCCACCTACCAACCCCCACCTTTCGTTAACCAGCTACAGTTTAGTTTTCATTAGCTTATTAAGAATGCAGTTTTTCCACTCCAATAGTCAGGAAGTAAGAAAAGAAATTATTCAACTTCGTCTTTTCCACATCCGTAAACCTTGTTCATTTAAAGATTTTCTTATGTAGAAAAAAAAGAATAAAAAGACCATAAGTGACCTAAGTTACCTTAAAATATTAAAAAATGACCTGAAATTTCAAAACAGCAAAAAGTGACCAAAAGTTGACCCTAAAAAACTATATTTTTAGAATCGAGAGTTGATGGATAACGTTTTTATTTGAACTTGCCTTGTCCTATGCATAACAGAAAAAAGTTGACTTGTCAACAAGATCCGGGCCCTGCTGATGAATTACAAGGTTCTTTCTTTCTGAATCTTACAGAATAAATTCCGAATGTAACTTAAACGTTGAAGTTATCCCTGCCCTAAAAATTTCACGTAAGGCATTCGGAAGTAAAATACATATAGCAATTAAGTGCAATTTATTTTAACTCAAGTTTAGCAAAAGTCATGCATAATACTTTTTAATATATAATGGGATAACTGATATATTTTGTAAAGAATCCTGATTGGGATCTGCTTTATTTCAATAATGAAGAAACATCAGCTTGTAATGCACTCCTTCCACAGTACTACAGTGTTGTTGACATTTAAATGAAGTTACTGTATGAACCTTGTAAGAACTGATATACAGCACTCGCTCAGGAAGTATATTTACAGCACTCGCTCAGGAAACCATATTTAAAAAACAGCGGAGTAAATATTTACTTCATTTTCATTTCTTCTAATAATCATATAAATACATATATAATACTTCCTGCATTTATTCGTATCCTTTTTTATATTTTATATATAACTCAATTCTTTTCTCTTCTACTTTCCTTTATATTCTATTAAATTACATTATTTCTTGTTTATTTTACAGGTACACCAAGCCTCCGCTGCAACAATTAACGTTATTTGCTTCTGATTAACACCAAGCGTAACGCTGTTCTTCTCAGAACCATCTCAGAAGTTCACATCTATAATGATATTACTACATAGCAAATTCAAGCATCCATTCAACAAGCAACCAAATGTTTGAGATCATATAATTTAGATTAGATTCCTTGGTTATTCAAATTGTAGGCTGCATAGCAAAAGTTAAAGAGATTAATATATAACATAATTTTTTTACGATTCTAATTGTTTTACTTTAGCTCATATCATCCTAAAATAATGGCAGATTATAATAAGGGAAGAGAGAAGTGAAATCTCTCCCGAACAAACGTGAAACTAGCTAGTCATAGTTAATTCTTTTCTCGCCTTTTTTAAACTTCCGACATTTTTATTTATCTATATTCTTTATATCTCAATTATTTATTTACGATTCGAAAACATTAATTACTTTTTCTAAATTTATATCATACGGTGCGAATTGGAATCCTTATCACTACTTTCTAAATATTAATGCACTGTGGTGTAGATTCGGAATAGCGGCGCATTACACACTCCCCGATGTCTAAACAAAAATTTTATCATTTGATAAATTTTTTCGAAATTGAATATTCACATTTTCTCTAGAGTTTTCTGACTAAATAAAGACCAACTCATATGAAACAAATTTTATACATTTCCCAAGTCATCATTTTCTTGTAAAATAACGTAATCACAGTAATAACAACCAGTTAACTTAAAACAAATCTTAATGACATTATTAATGGTCTTTCAAATTGAACAAGACACTAAATATCAGAATACTAAATAACATTAACACACAATATCGAAACACACATACCAAAATATAACATCTTCGGAAGTTAAGGGTTAGCTTCGGATGATTCAACCTGTATCAAATACAAATCCTAGCAGTCTTATCCGAAACCATGCTTTACTAGTGTCTGCTCTATTCTTTATTTTTCTGCGTTCTTTGTTAATTTCCAAATCTTTCTTTGCTTTGTCTTTCATGTTTCCAATCTGGTTTTGACTTCCTCCTTCCCATTTTCTTGTTTCCTAAACACATCTTTTCCTTCTTATTTTCCCTTTGTCTTTCATTTCTGGATTTCATTCTTTTCTTTCTCCACTTCCATTTCTGAATTTCTATTTCTTTCTTTCGTCTTACTTCTCCGCTTTGTCTTTCGAATCTTGGTTTATTAAACCTTAATTCACATGGTATCAATTGTTTCATTTTTCTTCTCGTCCTTTTCCGGGTTTGGAATCTTGCCTTCTTTATCTTTGGTGTCCGACATGTAGAAACTTGAGTTTTCTTTCTTTTTCTTTTCCTCATTTTGTTCCTTTCCGCAAATTTTCTTTTTCTTTTTCTTCTTGATGCATTTTTCTCTTTTGATGTCCTTCATCAGGTTCCTTTTTCTTCCTTCTATATCTTTCACGTTTTACAACATTTGTTTTCTTATACTTCTGTTTCTTTAATCGATAAATTCCTTCTCTTTCTTCTTCCGAGTCCTCATCGTTAATATCGTCATTCTTTCCAATTTCATATTTTCCTTTTTCCTCATCATAATATTGTCCCATTTTCTGAAGCTGGCATTTCTCCTCTAACTGTATTTGCTTCTCGTAATTGCTCTCCTCTTCCATGTGTTGATTTACTTTATTTTCTTGACAGAGTGTGTTACTTCTATCCTCATTTACAATCATTGTTTCATTTTCGATTTGTTCTTCAGTTAAAATATCTGGCTTTTCAGTGTCTTCATTGTCTATAAAATTATCTTGGTGTTTCTCTTTTCTATCTATTTTTCCGATGTTAACTTCACTGTTCTTCGATTCTTTCACTTTGTCCATCTTGTTATGATAGTAGGATGATAATTGAAACAAAGTAAGACTCGTATCCTTTTTCAGCTCTTTCAGGAACTGTATATTCTGTTTGAACATAAACCGCCACATTTCATACAGGGTCATCTCATTAAAATCAATCTCGTCAATACCTTTTTCTATCGTCTCATATTCTTCAGTTGTTGCTTCCCGAAAAATAACAAACGGAATTTCTTCATCATGTGTCCTATTGTGAACTTTTTGTAGACTTCCTTTTCATCTGTTCTACATTTTCTCTCAATTGATAATATCTTTTCTTATTAATCTCTAAACTTTTCTTGTCTTTTCTTCCCTGTTTATTGTCACAATCTCTCCTTTCTATTTTTTTCTTATCATGTCGTTTTATCCCATCTTCTGGTTCACATCTCTCTCTTTTCTTCAAACTTTTCCACCAGTGCCTTCTTCCTTTTCTCTCTTCTTGCTTTTCTCATTTTCAATATCAGAATTTATTTTTTTCTTTTTAGCTTCTATTTTACTATCTTCTCTCTTTTCACTCTTCTTTTCACTCTCAATATAGCTCTTTCGCTTCTTTATTCGCCTCTCCTCTTCTTCAATTTTATCTTTAAGTTTGGGTTTTATTCTCTTACTATTGGTTTCTATATTCCAACTTTCCTTCTTCTCTCTATTCTTCTTCTTTCCATCCTCAATATCACGTTTCGATTTCTTTCTTTCTTTCTTCTGATTTTCAGTATCGCTTACCGTTTTCTTCCTTTTCTTTTAGCCTTTACATGTTCTGTGTCGCTTGTAGTTTTCTTTTTCTCCTTTTTGGCCTTCTGTTCTTCATTATCGCTTCTTATATTCTTCCATTCTTTTCTTACATACTTTTCTTCAGTATCGCTTCTTATTTTCTTTCTTACTTTATTCGCGTTCTCTTCATTTTTCCTCGAGTTTATCTTACATTTTGCGGAATCATTTCTGATAACTGTCGTCTCTTTCTTCTCTTCTTTGAGTCTATGCTTCATCTTTTTTTCTCCTTTGCTTCACTCTTACAATCATCTTTATGTTTTCTTTTATCCCTTTTTATTTTTTCTTCTTTGTCCTAACTTTTATCTTTTCTCTTCTTCTTCTCATCTTTTATATCGCTTTGACTTATCTTTATTTCTTTCTTTTTCTGGGGCCGCGGTTGCTCAGTGGTAGAGCGTTCACCTCTGTTACTGGGGGTCTCGGGTTCAAACTCTGCTTCCGCCAAGTGAACTTTGTGGTGGACAAACATTGTGCGCGTGGGTTTTCTCGGCGTTCTCTCGTTTTCTCCCACTTTCTTCATTCCACCAGAAATAAAATGGTACATGGGATCCACTTTTCTCTTTCAGTACAACAAGTCGTTACAGTTCTTAGATTAAGTTATTTCAATTGTGGGCTCAGTTTCTGCAACAGGATATTTCCTAACAGTAACTGAGCCAAAGTTTGGCCCGGCGTCAACGGAGTCGCCACCCTCACACATAATGGTTCGGGAAATCAATCATAATAAACAGGATCTCGACGACATGTGAAGCAACAACCTGGGAACTTATCCGAAACTCAAGTAATATGGAAACAGAATATAGATTTGTTATATATAACTAAATTTGCAATACTACCATCAACTGAAATATCATTACCATTCTGAATTCAACATTTTAATGCATACAGTCTAAATTAATACAACCACAGGTAAGTAATTAGTTTTACTACATTAAATCTCCATATTAATAGGTTCTCCGTAGTATATAGACAGTTTTCTTCATTTGATTTGGTCATTAGTTGAATAGGCTAGCATCTTAGTTGATTAGTATGTAGATTCTTCTGTATATATCTATATCTATATCTATCTATCTATATATATATATATATATATATATATATATATATATATATATATATATATATATATATATAGGCATATATATTGTTCCTTCTATTTCAGGTTCGGCGTAGGTACATTTACAGCACTCGCTCAGGAAACCATATTTAAAAAACAGCGGGGTAAATATTTACTTCGTTTTCATTTCTTCTAGTAATCATATAAATACATATATAATATTTCCTGCATTTATTCGTATCCTTTTTTTATATCTTATATATAACTCAATTCTTTTCTCTTCTACTTTCCTTTATACTCTATTAAATTACATTATTTTTTGTTTATTTTACAGGTACACCAAGCCTCCGCTGCAACAATTAACGTTATTTGCTTCTGATTAACACCAAGCGTAACGCTATTCTTCTCAGAACCATCTCAGAAGTTGACTTCTATAATGATATTACTACATAGCAAATTCAAGCATCCATTCAACAAGCAACCAAATGTTTGAGATCATATAATTTAGATTAGATTCCTTGGTTATTCAAATTGTAGGCTGCATAGCAAAAGTTTCATTTCATTTCGGCCTCCAATTGGACACGACCGTTCAGGTCCAGTTGCCTTCTTCCTGTTTTTGTAATAAATATTACTGTAAAATGATAACATTCGAATTTGTGTTTCACATGAATCTTTGTCCTTTAGAATTGCCAGGATTCAATGGGTTAATTTCTGTAGATTTGAAAAATTGTATTAAATAAAGTTATTAGCACTAAATTGTTACAATAAATTTGTTTTAGTGTAAATAGTAATTTCCCAGCTATTCTTTTTTTTAAATATTTTTAAGGTGGTTTATTATCTAAAGTTCTTGAAAATATACTTTTTTTATAAATTTAAATTGTTGTCTTGGATGAATTGTAGTAATTTTTTAATTAATTCCCAATTTTTTGTGTATATAATCATGTTTGTAGATACTGGAAATGTATGGAAGTAATTAAGAATATGTGTATTGGAAATATTTCTTTCTTTTTTTTTTGTAACAGTTCACATTGAAATATTAGGTGATTTATATTTCCTATTTCTTTTCCACACCAGCACTTGTTTGTTTCTCTTTTTTGAATTATGTTCAACTTATAGAGCGTTAAAGCAGTATTCAATATTATACGATAATATAAAATTATTTTTGATCTAGGCCAAATTTTGAGAGAATCCCATGTATACTCCTGTGTTATGCCTGTTAGGTTCCAATAATGGATGCCAGGTCCTTCTCTTATTTTCCTTTTCCATGAAATGATATTTTCTTCCATTTTATTTCTTATCAGATATTTAAAATTGTAGTGAGGAATTTTAATGTTCGTTTTCATTCCTGTGTCAACTGCATTCTTGGATAGTTTATCAACTTCTTCATTCCATTTTATATTTACGTGCGCCTTTGTGTATATTAATGTTATTTTTACATTATTATTTTTTAGCATGAGATATAGCTTTTTAATCAACATTATGTTCCATGAGGTTTGAATGTGCCACTTCGGATTATTCACTGCTTTTATAACACTTAACGCATCCGAACAGATACATGCACATTTAATGTTAATTTTTTTATGTATAATAGTGCTTGCCTTATTGCAAATGCTTCACCTTGAAAAATAGACATTGCAGTAGGTAATTTATATTTTTGTATGGCGTTCATATTTGGAATTAGTATAGCCGCACCTACATTTTTGTTCTGTTGTTTTGAGGCATCTGTGAATATTAAATGACATTCTTGAGGTAACATATCAATGTGTGATTGCCAAATATTTCTATATAAATTTGGTATAATTTCTGATTTATGATATTGAATGTAATTAGGAATGATTGTTGGAATATTTATTAAATTTACTTCATATTGAAATATAAAAGCCGGTATTGAAGGTGCTTTTGTAATTCTTGTTTGTAGTTCCTTAAGTTCATTGAATATTATATATATCCAAGGTAAATATTTATTATATGGTAGTTTTTTATTTTGATTCATAAAATTCAAATTTATTAATTTATTAATAATGTCTGATGATGCTTTTGCTATTCTGGATAATACAAAATTCGATGTTAGTTTAGCTATAGTTATGTTCAATGGGATATTTTTTGTAGCTTCTAAGATTGCATTATTTGGACAAAATCCAGGTTGTGATAGGATGATTTTAGCTGCATTATATTGGATTGATTGTAGTTTGTTATAAAAATTTGTATCATTCGTATTAAAGAACATTGCACCATATAAGATTTTCGCCATAAGTGTTTGTTGATTTATTAAATTAATGACATGTGGATGAATTCCCCATTTTTTAGCACTAACACCTTTTAAGATGTTATTATATTTGTCTGCTTCATTGGATAAGTAAGATAAATGAGCTCTCCACTTTAGCTTTGAGTCTAATATTAATCCTAAGTATTTAATTTGTTTCGAGAATTTCAATTGAGCCTTTCTCAATTGTATCTGAGGAATGTTCTTTATTTGTTTCTTCGTAAATATAGTATAAGTGGATTTTGTCCAATTGATGTCTAAACCATTATCATGACTCCATTTCTGTATGATTTCAATATTATGTTTAATTTTGCTTATTCCTGTTCTTAGATCTTCCACTATTTCGTAATTAATTACGTCATCAGCATATATATATAAATTTGAATTCTTATTCAATAATTGAGCTAATTCCAGTACGAATACATTAAATAGAATTGGACTAAGTTTACTGCCTTGTAATAGACCCATCGAAGTTCTTCTTGGTTTGGAATATGCATTATTAATTTTTATGTAAACTTGCCTGTCATATAGTAAATTGTATATGATGCGTATATATTGTTTTGGAATTTTCGAGTTTATAAGTTTACTAATTAGGATATCCAAATTGATAGAGTGGTATGCTTTTTTAAAATCTATGCTTACCAGAATTAAATATTTTCTTTGTTGAAACGTTTTCCATATATCTAAAATGAGAGGTCCAATTGCATCATATGTGGAGCTATTTTTTCTGAAACCTGTGATATTATTTGTTAGGATCATATTATGTTCAATATGCCACTGGAGACGATTTAAAATTAATTGTTCTAAGATTTTAAGCCCACAAGGTAGAAGGGCTATAGGTCTGTAATTGTTTGCACCGTTACAAGGTTTATTTGGTTTTAGTATTGGCACTATTAAAGATTTTTTCCATATTTCTGGAATCTGTCCTGTTTCCCAGATTTGATTCACAAGAGACAAGAATAAATTTTTTCCTTCTTTAGGAAGGTTTATATAATGAATATACTGGACTCCATCTATTCCAGGCGAAGTATTTTTTTAATGTTTTTTTAGGACTACTTCTAATTCCACTTCGGAAAAATGAGATTCCGTCTGTGTGAGTTTATTGTCTGCAACCTCAAAGTCTAAAATGTTTTTATTATTTACATTGTCCGGTGTAAGATTATTCTGAAATTGTAAAATCCAATCAATGTCCGTAGTATTTAGATTATCAGATATTGACGTTCTAGGATTTTTATTTGGTTGTTGATGTAAAAATTTCCAGATTGATTTTTTTGGTGTTTGGAATGATAAATTATTACAAAATTTTCCCAGTTATTTCTTTTGATTTTATTTAATATAATTTTAGTTTGTGATTTGATATTTTTATATGTTAAGAAATCTACTAAACTCTTCGATTTTATAAATATTTGAAATGCTAGACGTCTTTTATTAATTGCTTTTTGTGCTTCTTTATTCCACCAAATTGGTTTTTGCGTTAATTGTATTTTGTGTTGAGCTACATTTTTTGATTTCAAATCTTTTATTTTTTCTTTGAAATTTTTAACGTTATTTTCTTTCGTCTTAGCTGCAGCCTGAGTTATCAAATGATTGAATGTGTTGATCTTCCACTGATTATTACTTAAATACTGTATGTTTTTTCGAAATTTCCTGTTGGTAGTTTTGCCAGTTAAGTTCACCTGCTATATTATTGGTTTTAGAAGAGAATTCAGATGTATATTTTATCGGTTCATAAGGTGCATTGGATATAAATGGATGCGTTTTAATTAAAATAGGTTTGTGATCACTACCAAATGGGTCAAAATAAACTGTCCAGTCTGCTTGAATGAGATATTGAATTTTGCATATAGTAATATCAGGTACACTATTGCCTTCTAAGGTGATTCTAGTGGCCGTTCCGTTATTCAATGCTTGATATGATGATTCTAGTAAAGTATTGTTTAGTATGTTTCCAGCCTTATTATTATATGTCGCTCCCCAAGCCGTAGATTGAGTATTACAATCGCCCATAATGTAATCTATATCATTTTCCAATATTAATTGAGACCAAAACCGGCGGTCTGGTACAGTAGATGGTGGAATATAAATATTTACAAATTTTGTATTATTTATTTCAAAACCATATAGTTGTATGTCTTTGTAATTGTGGTTAATATTTAGATTTAGTGGTTTGAAATGTATATTCTTTTTAATACAAGTAGCTAATCCTCCGTAACCATCCTCTCTTAGATGTTCTATAATATTATAGTTATTTAATTTTAGTGGAAATCTTATTTTCCCCCATGTTTCCTGAAGTGCGATCACATCTGGTGAAAAAATGTTCATTAAATGTAAAATGGCATACTTTTTTGTATAATAACTTTGACAGTTCCATTGTAATATCCTTAAACTATACTTCTTATCCATCATCAATAAAGCGTTACTAAGAAAAATTAAGAAAAAAAGTTTTTTTTCCTTCCTTCTTCTCTCTATTGATGTATATCATGTACGGAAGTAAATATAATGTAAAATTGTTTGGAAATTTTCTCGATGTATTCAGAAGTAACATTACAATTTAGAGAGATTAATATGCTACCAAGTAGTTGTTTGATTGCAAACATAGTTTTTGTCACTAACATTCCTCTTTCATTATAAATGAAATTTTTATCAATATCAGAATTATTATTTGAATTACTATCACTATAGGTTGCAGTATTCTTTTGTTGTTGAGATTGTTCTACACTTGTCATGGTTTCTTCTTTGCTATTGCTATAACCTTTTTTACTTTCTTGGTTGAATGCGGTTTTATTGTTTGAGAAGACTTTATTATAATTATAACCTTTACTATTTTGTTCTTGCAAGGATATCCTGTTTATGGGCCTATCCTTCGATTGTTGAAAGTTAATGCTAGAGCTAGTGCTAGGAAAATTGAATTCAAATCCGTTGTTGTTTGTATTACGAATACTATCTTTTAGGTTATAATGAAAACTATCTGTATTTCTTCTTCTTTTCCAAGGTGGTGATTCTTGTTCTAATTGAGTCATCTTTTTTCTATTAATTGCACCGTTAATGTTTTCATTTGGTTTAAAAGTGTGCATAGTGGTACTTATTTTGTTTTGAGATTGGGAAAGCTTATTTTCTGCTGCATTTGATGTACTATTGAGCACTTCCCATTTATTATTTTGAGAATGTAATTTTCCCACTTGCATGTTTGCTTCATTAAATGACAAACGTTCTCTAGCCATAACTGACATTATTTTTCTTTGCCTGGCTCTTTCTGGACAGTCTTTATAGTCTGCTTCGTGACCCATACCACAATTAAAACATTTAATTGAGTTGGTGCATTGTGTGTTATTATGTGACAAAGCACATTTTTTGCATATTGACGTTTTAGCTTTACAAGTACGCTGTGTGTGTCCGTATCGTAGGCAAATATTACATTGCCTTATTGCAGGTATGTATGTTTCAACCGGAAGTCTTAGGTAAAAGATCTTTATATGAATTGGAAGTTGCTGTCCATTGAAAGTTACTATAATAGTGGAAGTAGGTGTTTTTTTCCCTTCATGTATACGATATATACTTTTTATTGACACAATGGGAATTCCACTGTCTATTTCTTGAAGGAGTTCCTCTACGGGAACTTCTGGGTCAACATTTTTTATTACCCCTGTCCTATTAACAGCAAAATTTGAGATGAATGCAATCCAGTTTTGACTTTTTAAAATTGGATGCGTTAGGAAAGCATTAGCTGCTTTACCGGTAACGAAGTGTATTTTTATAAGATTCTTACCAATTGTTCTGAAGTTAGTGATACCTGCAATGTCTGCTAAATATAATTTTCTGCTTACAGACATTAGGTGTTTTGAGCCGAGCTCTTCTTTGTTAGGTTTAAGAAATACATAGTATGGAGCTATGTGATTCTCGCTATATCTGTTTTCAAGTGATGGGTTTACATCTTTGCTTTCACTTGTATTGGTTAAATTCACTGACTTATTTACTGTAATTCGGTCTTTTTCTGCCGGTACATTATTTGCATGTGTTTGATTATTTGAATCTGCTTGAATTTCCATATCCGAAACTTCATTAGTTTCATTTTCTACCTGTATGCTGCATGTATCTAATGATTCTGTATTGAACTGAATGCTCTCCGCCATATTGTTGTTGAAATATTATTTGATTACTTAGCTTAAAGGGAACATCTAACCTAAATTCACACAATAAATAAACCACCTTAACACTACAATATTAACCTCTAATACTATTTACACTAAATACACTAAGTTCATGCACAAAAATCTTTGATCTCACCCAATCTGTCACTCAACTAACTTTTATCTTATTCGTTAGGCCTAAGAACAGATTTGGAGATCGTTCTAGTACATTTCACTGTATCTTCACTAACTCACTTTTGCACTTGTCCATAAGAAACACTTATTATATAAAGTGAATTACAGTGTGTCACTAATGATCTTTGTTTCTATAATTATACGGAGATGACACTTTCAGTTCATATCCAATGATTATTTTACACACGCACACTCAATGCATTCGGCCATTGTACCTAACGTCTGTTGCAGCGCGATTAAGAAATCATCCCTTCTAGCAAAAGTTAAAGAGATTAATATATAACATAAATTTTTTACGATTCTAATTGTTTTACTTTACTCATATCATCCTAAAATAATGGCAGATTATAATAAGGGGGGAGAGAAGTGAAATCTCTCCCGAATAAACGTGAAACTAGCTATTCATAGTTAATTCTTTTCTCACCTTTTTTAAACTTCCGACATTTTTATTTATCTATATTCTTTATATCTCAATTATTTATTTACGATTCGAAACATTAATTAATTTTTCTAAATTTATATCATACGGTGCGGATTGGAATCCTTATCACTACTTTCTAAATGTGTAATGCGCTGTGGTGTAGATTCGGAATAGCGGCGCATTACAAGCTTTATAAAGTTAGCTTATACTTAAAGTATTGTCATTATGAGATATTCTAGGATCGAAGCGATAAACATTAGAGTAAAATTATGAGTGCATTACTAGAAATAATTACCTGTACGTCGTTCCCCTCTCCAAAAGAAATATGAGCTTGAAGGAGGAAAGATTTGCTTTAAAATAAAGGGCAATTCTTAGATAAACTTGTGTTATCTTGAAAATGTTTCGTGAGTCACTTTTTTCTAGAAGTAATAGAATGATGACTCTTCTAGTTCACGTTTACGAGTCATCTAAGTTATTGGATTTAGAATTAGTTTGCATCCCTGGCCAGCCCCCTCCCCAAGTTCTCTTCCTCTCCTTTTAGGATATCGATTTCTGTTAAAAGAGCGTATGTAACTTTTTTTTTTACGATTTTGACATTTTTAAAAACTGAGTATTTTAGAGGTAGATGGAACGATTTGTATTAAAAGTAAGTGTATTCCTTGAAACGTGTTGAAAATATAAGTCATTGAAGTCTGAGTTTTCTGTTAAAAGGGCGTAATTCCACAAATACGTCCTTTTAACTGAAAATCAAACAAGCAGGAGCATAATAATGAAGACCGTTACACAAGGAAATGACCAGAAAAAAAACTCTTTCCTGGTCACGATCCCAGCGACCTTCCATGTGACGGGAGTTTCGCGATCATCAAACGAGCTCTTATGACACGTGATCGCCTTTACACTGTACATGAATTGACGAAGTTGATTATTCACAGTAGCAGGTCTGATAAAATCACTGTTGTTCAATTCACTGGTGAAGGTGTTTTAGATTTCAGGCCATGGTGGTCACAATACTTGTATAAGAAAAATATAGTTTTTCTTTAGACAAGAAACAAACAAAGAAAGGACAAAATAACTTTTGGGATCAAAAGCCCTCATCGCTTTATCTATTCTGCAAACAATCCATGAACAGGTTTATCAAGTGTTAATGGACCAATAAAACACACTTCCATCATCTCATTCAACACTACGAAAACTATATTACTTCCTAAAGCTAAACAGAACTGAACAGGAGCTGTCCCTTTAAATAGGGATGGTACCGAGACCAAGACGGGCTTTTATATACCGAGACGAGACCGAGACCGAGACCGAGACGGATTTTATATAACCGAGACGAGACCGAGACATGCCTCTATAAATCGAGACGAGACAGAGACGAGACTTAGGTCAGTCTCGAAAGTCTCGGTCTCGTCTCGAATATTGATAAAAATTAAAATAGCCTTCACTCAAAATTTCTTTCGTCACAGTGTTTGATAATATTGGAACGGTTGGATGATTTAAAGCCTACAGTCCTGTATTTAGGGGGAGCCTATCAGGCTCAAGTCTCTCCCGAAATAAATTTGTGATCAATTTTTCGCACTGCATGTACAGCATAAATGTTTCTTACCCGTTCCTCAAACCTCTCACGAAACAAAATCCACTGCTGATGTAGCCTTCTCTGTCTGTCTCTCTCTCTCTCTATCTATTTCTATCTATCTATCTATCTATCTATTTCTATATATATATATATATATATATATATATATATATATATATATATATATATATATATATATATACACCGAGTGATTCAATAAGAACGTAGGAGGCCTATATCGCTGCTAATGCTGCACGTAGTCTTCAAACAAAAAATTGCATTACCAAATCATATGTGTAGAATGTACAGACCAGTGGCGTCTCGTGAATACCTCCAACGGGGGGCAACTTCAAAATTTGCAAATGGAAAATGGTATAATTATTGAAATCGTTCGAAAGGACATTAAATGTCATGCAACTTTTAGAGGACAAATTTTGTCATATCCTTTCCCATTTAGCCGCTAGAGGCGTTGTTGCAGACTTGTATCTGACTACCCGTAGCAGGCCTTTATCTCAGCTAATAATGCACATAGAGCCGTCAAACAAACAATTGAACTACCAAATCGTATGTGTAGAATACAGTAAAAATAGTAGCGACACCAGCGGCGTATCGTGAATATCTCCAACGGGGGTCATTGCAAAATTCGACATGGAAACAGGGGTTGGTTGTGCTTCCATTGAAACAAGCGCACAATGGAAGAAACGTCGAGAGGAAACATCCTCGCACCATCTGACATTCATCTAGTAATGCGACCGTGTTGCTGCCAACGAGGAAGAAATATGCCAAGGTGTTTCCTTGGCGCTCAGGTATACACTGGATAAAATGGGCTTCAATCCTCCTTTACACTGGGTAAAGCGGCAAACTATGGTTAAGCTCCTCCCTTGATCATATCCTGGATCCGCCACTATATATATATATATATATATATATATATATATATATATATATATATATATAGAGAGAGAGAGAGAGAGAGAGAGAGATAATATAAATAAAATAGAGTTTGTGTGTTTCAGTCCGTCTGTCTGTGTGAGGTCTGGGGACTAGACGAGTGGACTCAGAGTTGTCAAATTTTGGTCAAAGATACCTTGATCCTGGCCCCAGACCAAGACGAAGTGTTTTTTTTATTCAAACCAGAGAGTCTCAGGGAGGTCACTTACAAATTCACCAAATTCGGCTGCGAGCGGGGATTACCGAGGGGATGCGGCACAGGATCGACACGGCACAGGATCGACACGGCATACGACCGACAATTCAGCTCAGAAACCTGTTTCGGTCCTGTGCCGTTTCGGTCCTATGCCGTGTCGATCCTATGCCGTGTCGATCCTGTGCCGTTTTGCTCTCACGCCGCTGCTCTGAAATAATTTAACTTTGAATCATGTGCCTAAAAAAATAATATTTTAATTATCTGTTTAATCTTTGCTCTTACAAATTATAAACTCCTGTCGATTCTATGCCTGTGCAAGTTATATGCATAGAATACGTACGATCGAAACGGCATAGAGCCGACACGGCATAGGACCGAAACGGCACAGGATCGACACGGCATAGGACCGAAACGGCACAGGATCGACACGGCATAGGAACGAAACGGCACAGGATCGACACGGCACAGGATCGACACGGCACAGGATCGACACGGCGCAGGACCGAAACGGCATAGGACCGAAACGACGCACGATCATCGCCACTGCGTAGGATCTATAAAACCAAAGATTTATTTCTCATAAAAGCAATCAGAGCCCTGTCAATTGATTTTAAAATATAAGAATTATAAGATATTTACTATATGAATATTAATAATTGTGTGTGACAAAAGAATGATAGTGCTAAATGGACAAAATATAATTTCTTGTGTGCTTGGTCAAAAGCATTTCTATATGTATGGAATACTTATATTTATTATTATTATTATTATTATTATTATTATTATTATTATTATTATTATTATTATTATTATTATTATTATTATTATTATTATTATTATTATTATTACGTTTTAACTCGTTTTAAAATCATGGCCTGATTCCACTAGAAAGCGAAAGCCATGAGAAATGTAAGCTAAGTAGTAATATGGAATACTTTTAATGTTGCTCACTAGAGGAAACATACTCGCATGTCTTCTCGTCTCGATATCGAGACCACAAGAGACTTTTTTAATAAGAAGCTCAGTTGGGAAGTAATAACTGAGCCGATGGCTCGAGCCGGCTCGCTTGGGGTGAACCATCGGCTTGAGCTGGCTTGGTTGGATGAACCATCTGCTCGGTTCGGCTCATCTGGGCCGAAGGCTCTTGCTGACACGGTTCGGTGAGCTGTTGGCTCGGCTCACTTCTCGGTTCGGGTCCATAGTGAGTGAGCTGTGAGCCCAGCTGCTCAAGTTGTTTACAATTGTAAACCCGGGCCGAACAGTTTTGAAGATATTTGGCCAGTGCCCTATAACTTTTAACAATGTTTGGCTCGAGCCCGAATACTCAACCTAAACCCTCAACCCAAATTCACAAGCTCGTGAACAATATCCTTGACTCCTAGAATTCACGACTACCGAGGTTAGCAATCAACTAGTTTTTTAGTATTCAAACACAGACCGCGTTTCTTTCATGTTTAAACACAGTGTTGTTATAATTATAATTATAATTATTATTTATTATTATTATTAATAATAATAAAAGTTGTACTAGTAGTAGTACTAATATCATTGATAACCTATATTGTCTATGCAAGATACTTGAAGAGAATACTCGAAACTACAAACCAGATTTGGTTCGACTCGACCCGAATTCGAGTCGAGTTGGAGGAAATTTTTCGAATCGCGTTCAAAGATGTCTGTTTTTAGTCGAATCGAGTTTCAAAGAATACTCGCTCGTACTCACTCATGCCCATCGTAGGATGACCACATTCTAACAATCGAAAAGTAGGACACAAGTATAATAGTACTGTATATGATATCTTACTGCGTCAGCAATACGCATATCATTATTTCAATTAATGTTAACCTTAAGTTAATGAACATTTTTGTTAAGAAGAAGCACTGAACAAAATTATTAAAGGAATTAAACACAACTCCAAATGCTTTGATGAATAACAAATTGGTTTATTTTATGAACGTACAGTCAAAGTTCGTGTTGGGCTAAATAATAATAATAATAATAATAATAATAAATTTCGAAGCGTGGTATTATTTTAAGAAATGAAAGAAAATTTAGACCGGCACAAAGGAACTTCTATTTAAATTGGTTAGCATCACTGTCATAAGTTCAATAAGAAACCTTTCCTACTTTACCGATATCTCAACAAGGCCTTCTCAGTAAAAGCGATGTATTGTAAAAAATGGTTTGTTGTTCTCCATCCCTAGTCTTCTGAGGAGTGTTAAAAAACACAGCGGTTCATCATTCAGGAAAAGAGTGTGTTTGATTCAAAATATTGTGGATAAAGAATGAAACATTAAGATATTGCAAATAAATTAACTCTGGACATTTCGCAGGACATTTTAAAGAAGAAGGATATATATCTCGATTTCCTAGACATCTTCGCAACACGCAGGACAGCTCTTTGAAAAACAGTACTGTACTGCGAAAATCAGTACGTCTGGTTACCCTAGCCCATTCCTACGAGTAACGCAGTATGGCATTTTAGCCAATGTTACCTTATATGAAAATATTCATAACTTATAGCTGTCAAGTAAAAATGTGTCCTTGCATTTACATAAAGCAATTCAGAAAGGGCAATAATAATAATAATAATAATAATAATAAAAGCGATAGTAATAGTAGTACGGAAAATTGAAGTGATAACATTTGTTCACATATTCTAAGTTTCAGACCTAAAAGTAACGCGTTACTTTCGAAGTAAAGTAACAGTTACTTTTTGGGGGCAAGTAACGCGTTACATTTTAGGAAAAAGTAAAGTAACTTGTAACGCGTTACATTTTTACATATAACTTACCCAAAACTGACCATGGGAAAATTGTTCACTGCTCGGGCCAAGATTGTTTCTGACTGTCGACAGATGGATGCCGTTTATGGCAGACCTTTGCCTGAAGTACTGCCCAAAGTTTGTAGTCCAACGGGTTAAGATCCGGGCTGCTAGAAGGCCAATCAGTGGTAGAAATGAAGTGAGGGACGTTCCGCGCCAGCCAGTCCTAAGTTGGTTTCGCTGTGTGGCCTGGAGCGGAATCCTGTTGGAAGGTCCACCTTTCTCCAGGGAACATGGTAGCAGATAGTGGTTACACTATAGGTGTTAGCACTGTGTTCTGGTATACCTTGGCAGATGTTTTAACACCTTGTTCGCAAAAATACAGCTGGGTTGTGCTTGAGTAGCTCACTCCCCACCAAACCATCACTGAGGCAGCATGATGTGTCGGGTGTCATCCAGAAGTCCTAAACGGCAGAACTCCTAAAAAATATAGGCACTAGACCTGAATTTTAGTACTTCTGCAGTTTAGAACTTGTGGCACGGTATGATTTTTAGGATTTCTGCCGTTTAGGACTTGTGCCGCGATATGATTTTTAGGACTTCTGGCGTTTAGGACTTCTGCCTTTTAGGACTTGTGCCGTTTAGGTCTTGTGCCTTTTTCATTCACTTGCTTTAGTTCTGAAATTCGCCACCACCCCACGAAATTGCGACGATGCAGCAACTAGTTGGCAATAATGTCACGAACGTAGCTAATTCCAACAATAACAGCTATATTTGTACTACTAAGATTATTATTATCACTATCTGTTCTGCACTTATACGTGAATTACATAATACAACTTATTTCATTCTAAGAATTAATTACATAATTAGTTAAGAAATTCGTTTCTTTCGAATGGAGATACGAGAATCCCAAGACAAATTCCTAAAACAAAAATAAATAAATAAAAAATTGAAAAAATGTTTAAAAAGCATATTTTACCAGACTTCTGAAAGCAAGAAAACATTCAGAATTTCAATATATACTGTGTGGAGCGAATTTTATTAAGAGTAAGACAAAAATCCACCAAAGTTTACTTAATTAAGACAAAAGCTCACTAGACATTTCACGAGTGAACATTAAATACCAACGGTATACATAAAGAACGCAGTAGATTTAAAATTGAACAAAGAACATTTACTATGCAATACATTGGGTGACATTCATAAGTTCTAAACGGCACAAGTCCTAAAAATATAGGCACTAGACCTAAATTTTAGGTCCTGTGCCATTTTTGCAGAAATTACTACATAGTCATTTAGGGGTGTAGCCTGCAATTTTTTCTAGGGGAGCTTGATTTTTATATATTAAAAGCAAATCAAAAGTTTATTTTCAGATTACGAAAGCTTCAATAAGACAATAAATTTATACATATTACACATGTACATAAATACATAATATTATTGTATTTCCAGTTACTTCCTTTTTGAAACCTGGACTTTGACAGAGCGTAAATTTAAAACCACAGCTTGTGGGAAATGTACGAATAAGTTAGTTATAAGAAATCGGAAACTGTTCATGGAAGTCCATTTGTTTGACTGTATTTATCTTCTGTACTCTTATATAAAAGAGTAAAGATGAGTGATTTTTGGGCATACTACTACAAGTAGAGTCGATAAATTTTAGTTATAAAATATAATTTTCTTATGAAAGCAGTACATAAGAAAGAATTTTTGGAAATAAGTATCGTAAAAAGGGTGGGGTAAGATTTTTTTAAAGGGTAGTGTATCTCGCAAGTTTCTAAAGCTAGTAAAATAAAACTTGGCATATAAGCTTTCCTATTAAAAAAAACAAAAAAACTGAAAATTGAAAATTGAACACATAAAAGGGAAAGAGCAAAGGGAGCACATTTTTTTATGTTCGATTTCCCCATTACTTACTCAGAAAATATGCAAATAAATTAAGGAAGGATTTGTTTAAGCTAGATGCGTGAAACTCGGCATTTGAACTTTTAACTAAAAGTAATAAAATACTATATGTTTCAGCGTCTTGAAAATTACACTTCTAAGCGAAAGGAGGGTCAGTTTCTATAATATTAAAATATCCCACTGCTTATGAGATTTGGGCAGAAAACTCTTTTTCCTTTAGGCCTCGGTTCATCCAGTTAAGCAAACGAGAGTACAAAGTGGCTGATTAATTAGGTTCTTTTAATTATTTTAACATGTTGACGTAGTTTAATTCTTTTAAAACTGTATTCTTTCACATTCTATTATAAACATATTTCATTTGCTGTAATTATTAAACACGTTTAATAAACATAAAACAGACTAACCTCTGGTCCCGGCCAGAATATGTTTTTGGTGTTAAGCCATCATTTGCCGTCCGTAACATAACCTTTGATTTAAACTTCACGTACTATCAAGACTCAAGTCTCAGAAATGTAGCATATATGAAATATACTACTTCTACTACTACTACTATACTACTACTACTACTACTACTACTACTACTAAATATTAATAATAATAATAATAATAATAATAATAATAATAATAATATGTACTTCTGAAATACATATGTATCTATGTGTTATTAATTCTTTCATAATCTTGAAAGAAACTTTTGATTTGTTTTTAGTTTGTAAAAATGAAGGCCCTCTAGAAAAACTTGCTGGCTTATTATTCCATTATTATTATTATTATTATTATTATTATTATTATTATTATTATTATTATTATTATTATTATTATTATTATTATTATTACTATTATTATTATTATTATTATTATTATTATTATTATTATTATTATTATTATTATTATTATTATTATTGTAGGACAACAGTGATGGCTTATTGCTTGCAGTGCCTAGTAGTAGTTGTTTCCTTTCATCTTCTCAGTTAGAACTTCAGACTGCAGGTCAAAGTGAGCTTCATGGATCACCTGCAAATGCATCTAAGAAGATAGTGTAGAATCCTTCAGATGATCTCCTGAACATGTATGGTTCTATCCAAAATCTGGAACTAGAAAACTGACAGCTCGGAAAAGGAAGAGATGTGCTATTCTCACAGACACTCTAGAAAAAAAGTACTTTCGAAATGAAAAAGAAGCATCTAAAAGCAACCGAAAACGTAAAATCATCAGCTGAGAAGAATTTATTCTCAAGTCGTCTGTTTGGTTTCTGAAGAACCGTACGAAGAACAGGATACAGAAGAAGACTGGGTACAGTGTTTATGTTGTGAGAAGTGGTCTCATTGGTCGTGTTCCGAGAGAAATCCGTACTACATCTGTATAGATTATAGACATTGACTGCCACAGTGAAAATGAGTGAAGCGATGTTCAAGCTGTAGATTTGATAGCATTAAATTTCTGAATCAAGTCCGATTGTTGCAACTTACCCCAGATGATGTTGCAATTTACCCCATGGGTGGGGCAAGTGTCAACAGTCGGACTTAGTTCAAAAAGTGGATGCTATCAAAACTGCCGTTCGATGTTTTGCACTTCTCTTTTTTTGGTATGTAGTTAAGGCATGTACCTTTTAGTACACTCAATATAGTTTTTATATCTATAATAATTTTCGAGTAAAAAAACAGACCTGAAAATTGTTGCAACTAGCCCCATCTTCCCCTACAATCACTTTTTCAAAAAAAAATGTATAAAGCCAGTAAAGCAATTAACATGTAGGTCTATTTTCGAAGATAATATAGGAATTTTTCGTGCTGCTAATTATTTATTTTTAAAAAATCAGATGCTGAAACCAATCGATATAGCGCAGTTTAAGCAATTCAGTTTGTTTTATTTAAAAAGAAAACTCTCTATTTACAAGTTTGATTTTTCCTATGTATTAGAGCAGTCTTCGAAAAATCAGTGCCTATTGTATTTCTAAAATATAGCTGGAGCCGCGGTGGGTCAGTGGTAGAGCGTTCACCCCTGGTGCATGGGGTCTCGGGTTCAAACCCTGCTCCCGCCAAGTGAACTTTGTGGTCGATAAACGCCGTGTGCGTGGATATTCTCGGGGTTCTCCCGTTTCCTCCCACTTTCTTCATTCCACCATTTCATTCATTTCTCATAATCACCGTCTCCTTCAGCCTAACCGGCATAACCGTGGGACGTAAAACTCAAAGATTTCATTTCATTTTCTAAAATATAGCTGTATTGATTTATTGGTATATATTTACCTTCAGTTTGTTTGAGAGAAAATTATTACAAGAACTAAAAAGTGTTTCTCTAGTAAATACGTTTTCATAGTTTAGCTATTTACGTTACTAAACAAATTTGGTTTTTTTAATACATAAAATGGCGCCCGTATATATATAGGGTGTAACTTAATTAATATAACAAACGTCGTTAGGTGATTCCTGACACCGAAATAAAACAAAAACTATACAACAACCTGGGTGTAACACCCGAAAATTTGTCGGAAAAATGTATAATAAACCGCCATAACTCATGAACAAAACGTCGGATTGAAGTCGGGCAAAAGAATGTCCATTGTTTTTAGTCGTAGATTCGATTAGTGTACAGTGACGATGCAAGGATGACTTCCAAAGAAACTGGAGTATTCCTTTGAGTATTTTATCAAACGTTGAATGAAGAAATGATCAATCAAGTACAAGATTTAACATTAAAAAATAATAGTGCATCGTTCAAGTTAGAAGAACACTCAGAATTCGAAAGAAAGAGAGACACACATGTGTGATTCATCTATTTTGTCTCAGTACATAATGACGTCTCGGAAGAAGATTTTAAATGGAACGAAGTCTTTAACGTATCACACTTATATCTTCTACGCTAATGGTAACGGATGATAAATGAACGGCTTCCTGTCCAAGAGTGTGTGAAAAAGGAAAAATAACTTTGATCCAGATTAGGTTTAAAACGACTGTGCATAGGACAGTCAGGCGGCATGTAAATAAATATAACATCGAAAAATGCAAAGATCATATGTGATGAACGAGTGTACAAGGAATTCTCCACATGACCCAGGGATTCCAAATATTGTGTGAATAGATATGGGGCAAAAGTAAGCTGCATTAAACGGTTTCTTCCTCGTAATACGTAATTCCGTGGAATATGGTACTTCTGTGCACAGAAGCAACAAAAGTGGAGAAACAAGGGATGTTGTACACGTTGCATAACGATACCAAGAAGTGCGCTGGAATAGTATACTTGATTTATCCGTTAGATGAATCTTCTCCCAGGAATACTTTTGATGGCGTTTTCCCCTTCCTTCGAGTTGGCAAACCTCAACTTTTCCCTGAGCTATGAAAAACTTCATTGCTATTGTGAATATACCAAAATACTATCCTAGTGTAGACCACTTACATTTTGATTTTATCATTGCCGGAGAAATTTTCTCAAAGGAAGCTCGTTGAAAGTACATTTTAAAAAAAAGATAGTCTTTTTTCGACATTCTAATGTACATACCTTAGAGCTGTATGGAATACCTACACGGAGGAATACCTACGGAACTATCGTCCCTTGTGTGCCAATTGCGAGTGGCTTACAGAAGGCTGTCTTGAAGTTTTATTGTGGAATGGCTTCAGTTAGCATGGCTGAGTTGTAATAAGCATCTACGCAACTTGTGAGTGATATACATAGTCAGATGCTCTACTGTTACACGTGTAATTGCTGTATAACAGGATGGGAAATGTGTTCAATGGTAGAGGGTTGTGTCCAGGTATTTAAGGTCGTGTAAAAGTGTAGACGTTGGTGTTTAAGTAAAATTGATTGTGTTAACCTGTACACGCCTGCGCGATGGAAGATTACCCTGTCCACGAGCTGGCAGATATACAACTCATTTATGGAGTAGCAAAGGGCAATAGCCCAGAAGTGAGGCGTTTATATCGTGACCGTCGCCCTCAAAAGAGAGTAACTTTCCTTGTATTTTTCCACGCCTCCATATTCGACTTCGAGAGAGGGGTCCCTTCGGTTTCTCGTACGTGAAATCGGAGGAAATAGCCCCATATGGACAGCTGAACTTGAAGACAGCGTACGTCGAATGATCAAAACCGTCTTGAAACTATCATGTGTATGGCGTAAAAACCCACATGCAACTCTAGTAAACGATCAGCAGCAGAAATTTGGTGTGGTGTGGTGGATAATTTTGTGGTAGGATCTTATTTATTATCGGTCTGCCTGTGTGGGAGTACGTATCTTTTATTTTTACGTAATTTTCTCCCAAAATTGATAGAACATGTGCCCTTGAACATAAGACAGCAGATGTGATTTCAGTATGATAGTACACCTGCACATTTTGACAGGAATATGCAGACTTACCTAAATGAAACATTCCCAGATTGGGAGAGAAAAACCTGTGTTATGACAACCTCGTTCATTCTACCTCACGCTGCTTGATTTTTTATTTCGGGGCCACGACAGTCGAAGAACTTGTAGCTCGATGTAATATAGCTGCGGCTATCATCTACGAAATTTCAGATGTGCTTGATCACACGCGGAAAAATTTGCTTCGCCGATGTCATCTTTGCAATGCGGTCAACGGTCGACAATATCAGACTGTGAACTGTTATTCTTCATAGCTGTCTCGTGTACACATACTGCATTGCACAAATACTGTACAAGGTACCTCTGAGTATTTCAGTTATCCTACCTTCTCCGAAACAGAATAAATCGATAATTTGAAATTGTATTTCTTTCTTTCCTTGTGCAACACGCGCAAAACCTTGAGTATCGTCGAGTTTCATTCCTTCTGTACTCGTAGTTATTATCTTCCACGAATTTACGCATTACGGGGAGGAAATCTTTTAATCTAGCTTACTTTGGCTCAAATTATATTCACATAATTTGTGGGAATCACTGTTGTTATGTGAAGAATCCCTTATACTCTAGTTCATCGTACATGATCTTTTGCCCCTGACTGTCTTATGCACAGTCGTTATAAACCTACTCTGGATCAAAGTTATTTTTTTCTCATTTTTACACACTCTTAAGTTGAACAGGAAGCCGTTGATTGATCATCCGTTACCATTGGCATAGAAGTTATAATTATGATAAGCTAAAGACTTCGTTTCATTTAAATTCTTCTTCCGAGTCCAGGAATCACCTCCAGACGTTCATTACATTAATGAAGTTACACACTATATATATAATGATAAAAAATAATACCGATATTAGTGTCGATGAAATAGTATTTGGAGTCACTCAGACGAACAGTAACACTCCCGATGCAGTTTAAATCCATACTCAGATTCCATTGCCCTTTATGCTCAAAATGAAACTATTCTCCCCGTGCGAAGAACGGGTATTCTGTTAATAATTTATTATTAAACATCACACCATAAAATACAAAGTGTATCACGTAATGTACACGTTATACTGTTACTTGCTTAATGTATAAATGGAGGATGAAGGACTATTATTGGATCAAAAGATCCAATATATTTCAGACAATAAATTTCTTGTAGGCTTTATATCTGGAGAACAACATATAGTGTACCCAAACCTAAACTATGACTGAACTCAGTATGATGTGCTTAGTGCCTGAATAAAACGAAAGCTCGATTTAGGGGCCATTCAAAAATTCTGTTGCCCTTGATCCAAAAAATCTAATATATTTCATTCAATAAAAAAAAATCTTGTACGTCTTATATCTGAAGAACTACATATAGTGCAGCCAAACCAAAACTATCACTTAACTCAGCATGATGTGCTTATTCCGAAAGTAATACGAAACCTTGATTTAGGGACCGTCCAAACGTTTGTAGCCCCTGATCCAAAAAGTCCAATATATTTCATTCAATCAATAATTTTATTGTATGTCTTATATATGGAGAACTACATATAGTGTAACCCAACCCAAGATATCACTTAACTCAATGTGATATGCTTATTGCGTAAAAAATATGAAAAGTCGATTTAGGGACCGTCCAAAAATTTTGTGGCCCGTTATAAAAAAAATCCAAAATATTTAATTAATCGAAATTTTTCTTGTACTCCTTATACCTGGAGAACTACATATCTGGAGAAAACTCGATTTAGAGACCGTTCGAATATTTTATGGTAACTGATCCAAAAATTAATATTAGCCAAGATCATAATACTTTGATCCATTTTTTAGATCATTCCTAAAATTCTTGTTTTTATTCAATCTTTCTTTTAAACAGTATCACTCTCTTTGTTCTCAATTTGAAATTTATCAAGCAATTATAAAGCATTGCTTATTATCCAATTTGTATTCGGTGTAGAGCTTCAATTTTCTCAAAGTTTCAAATAAGATAATAAAATATGATTTACTATCGGAATTCGTGTCAGGTATTATTATTACTTTTATTGGTGTTTTCCTTTCTTTCAATTGTTAAAACAAGAAACTACCTTGCACTGTCATAAAATATGTGCTCTTTTCCAATAGCATAATAAGTGCTCATATAATTTTGAACTTTAAAATTAAGGATTGAATCAGTACAAGAAGTACAATTTGGATAACGAATGACTTATAATTGATGTTTAGTGGCGTACTGAAGTAAAGGGATTAAGGACTTTGAAACCCCCCTTGAGCAAGGTATTATGCAAAATTAAGCACGTTTATCATATTAGCACGTTTATATATATAAACACTTGATATTATATAAACTTGTGTTCCTAAAGCCCCTGAACCCCCTAAACATTTGCGTAGAGTACTGATTGTGTTTCTCTTATTATTTTAACCGTTTTATGCTTTGAACGAAATTTGAAGTGCAGGAACCCTGTGAAGGTGACCCCTTTACTATAAAAATTTCTTTAATGGCTCTTAGTTTTTCTTCAAAACAATCAATAACGAACGAAAAATAAATGATTGAGTTTGATTTTAAATCGAAATTTGAAATACCACCAAAAAGTTGGCCCACCCAACCTTATTTTGTAAATGACTCTTAATAATTTTCAAAACAAACTATTTCCTCTTCAAACCAATCAATAAGAAAGGAAAACATGTTATTAGCTTGAGTATTGAATCGATATTTAAAAGCAGAAAAAACAGTATGAAGTTGACCACCAAATGTATCCTGGAAATAGATATATTTTACTGGTTGTTTTGAAACAAGTGATTTTTTCTTCAAAATAAGCAAACCGCCCCGAAACAAATCACCTTCATCAACATTATTTCTTAATTATATTCTTATGTTTTTCGAATCAAATTACTTTTCTTTCAAACAAGCAACAACAAATCCATATCAAACGATTGATTTTGGTCTTGAATCGAAATTTGTAAGTAAAGGAATCAGATTGAATTTGATCACATTCTAAATTTATTTTGTAAATCTCTTTCTCTATTTTTTCGAAACAAGCGATTTGCTCTTAAAAACAACCAATAAGAAACGCTTGGCTTCGGTTTTGATTCGAGACTTTAAAGTGGAGCCAATATGAAATTCCATCACCCATTTCTCTTGAAAAGACTCTTTATGTTTTTCGAAACAGACTATTCTTTTTCAAAATAATTAGTAGCATACGCATATCAAACAATTGATTTTGATTTTCAATCAAAATTTTAAGTGGAGGAACAAGGGTAAATTTGGCCATATACCAACTTTATTTTGTAAACATCTCTTTATGTTTTAAGAAAGATACGATTTTTACTATTTTTCTTCAAAAAAGTCAGTAACAAACGAAAAACAAACGATTGGCTTCCGATTTCAATTCGAAATTTGAAAGGAGGCAACTTAACATAAGTGCATTGCTTCGCTTAAAAAAAAAAAAAAAAATCCAAACGCAAATTCTAAGCCTACAGTTTTAAAATTGCAGTTACATGTACATACTTCAACTTAGTATACATAAAAAATTACAGCATTATAAAAATATCAGACAAATAATATTATTTATTCGGTATTGAAAACCTCGAATCAACTATTGGAGTTATTTAGCGTATTTTTTTTAATATCACAAAATTAAAGGTGTATTTATTACGGCATGGATATATTACGCACAATATTTTTATACAATTTGTATATATATATATATATATATATATATATATTTAAAAATAGACCATTTAGAATAATTTATCCTTACAATTTTTTATATCCACAAATTCAAGGTGAGGGATATGCGATATTGATATTTTCAGAAAGTGTTGACCACCCTACAGAATGTCGATCCTGTGCCGTGTCGATCCTGTGCCGTGTCGATCCTGTGCCGTGTCGATCCTGTGCCGTTTCGGTCCTGTGCCGTGTCGATCCTGTGCCGTTTCGGTCCTATGCCGTGTCGGCCCTGTGCCGTTTCGGTCCTATGCCGTGTCGATCCTACGCCGTTTCGTTCCTATGCCGTTTCGATCGTATGACGGTTCTCTCCTATATATCCTTGAGAAAATAATTGTTACTTAATATTGCGTAATTATAAAATAATGTATTTTTTATTATTTCGATCGTATGAAAGTTCTGCTGTCGATCCTATGCCGTGTCGATCCTGTGCCGTTTCGGTTCTGTGCCGTGTCGATCCTATGCCGTGTCGATCCTACGCCGTGTCGATCCTATGCCGTGTCGATTCTACGCCGTGTCGATCCTATGCCGTGTCGATCCTACGCCGTGTCGGTCCTGTGCATGTAACCCATCTCAACGACCGCGAAAACTATGGATTTGGCACAAATATCTGTCATTTTGGATTTTTTTTACATGTCTCGGTATCCCCCCCGGTGACCTCCGGTTCATATAAAATGGTAGCTGAATTTCGAAGCTGAAGTCATCGCTACTGAAAGTGTTACCATTGATCTCAGTGACCATGAAAATATGGATATGACACTAATATCTGTCAGTTTTTAATATTTTTACGTCTCGGTAATGGCAGTAGTGACACTTCCATTTCAAATTTAGCTACCATTGTATGCGATCCGGGGGTGCTTGCGTTGTGGTTACCGATAAGGAGTAGAAAATGACCGATATTAGTGTCAAATTCATAGTTTTCTCGGTCGCTGAGATCAATGGTGACACTTCCATTAGCGATGACATTCAAACTCAGCTACCATTGTATGCAACCCGGAGGGCCCCTAACAGCACAATTACATAGCAAGCATATACTTATCCTGTTTCCTCAGGAACATGGGAATGTGTCCAGTATGTGCCTTATGTACCTCTGAGAGAGAAATCACATGGATGGCAAATGTGATAGTGACAGTCCATGTCCGTCCCTACGGACATGCCTGGCATGTACCTGGGGAACGTGCCTATGTTCTAGGTATGTTCCCCATGCCGTAAGCGTCAATGAAACACAAAATTACTCCCCCAAAATATGTTAAATCGCTTATATGCGTAATGTGTTTACCTTAAGGAAAGTCTAAAAAACAGTTTAAACAGCTAAAAACAAGTACATGGTGAGCGCGAACCACCAACCTTCGGATTACTAGCCGCTTGCTCTTCCGACTTAGCCACAGAAGTGATGAAGAGGACGTCGCTTGTAGAGGGATAAATTGTTGTGGTCTTTTGAATTTGGCTAATCAGAGTGTTCCTTTAACCGCGTATATTCGACGATAACTGTTTGGGATCAGATAAAATCTGCTCGCCATGTAATTTTATACAAAATGATGAGTGTCTATTTACTTTATTTCGTGGTTCTTACATATTCACTTTCAGATGATTGGTGAAGTTGCCATCTAATAAAGTTGACTTGTTTCTTGCTTCTAGTACACAATCGCTTAGAAAAAGAAGTAACAAATGCATCAAATGTGGGAGATAAATTTATAACACCTAAATTGCACATGCCTAGCACATCTTGTGCTGTTAGGGTATCTGAAACAGTATGTACATAAGGGATGTACCTAGAACATGACAGATATATGTAAGGGATATGCCTAGAACATGACAGATATATGTCCCAGTGACGACATATTCTAGAAACAAATGACTGTTAGATTGCGAAACTGAGCCAATGCTATATATATAAATGCTATATATAAATGCTATATTTGTGGCACATAGTTGCAAATATCAATTAGGTGTAACAAGTACCTAAAACTGTAAGTAGCTGAAGTACATACTTAGCACATGAATATCATATGTGTCAAGTGTCGGGTACCTAAAAAGTAGCTGGGATACCTAAATGGCACATGTCTAGCAAATCTTGTGCTGTTAGGGGCACTTGCGGAGTGGTTACCGATATATGTAAAAGTAGTAGAATGACCGATATTAGTGTCGAATTCATAGTTTTCGCGGTCGCTGAGATCAGTGGTGATACTCCCACAAGCGTTGAGTTATAAATACAGCCACCATCGGCTGGAAACAAGGGGTCTCAGGGGGCGTTTACGGAACATGTAAAAGTAGTATTGACTGATATTAGTGTCGAATTCTGTTTTCGCAGCCGCTGAGGTTAATGGTGAAACTCGGACCGCATTAACTTCCAAATTAATCCCATTCGGCTTTGGACGGGGGGGGTCACCGGGATAATACCGAGAAATGTAAAAATAATCCAAAATGACCGATATTAGTGTCAAATTCATAGTTTTGGTGATCGCTAAGATGAATTGTGATACTCCCACAGGCGTTGACTTTCAAATACAGCCCGCATCGGCTGGGAACCAGGGGGTCTCAGAAGGTGTTCACTAGAATATGTAACAGTAGTAAAAATGGCCGATATCTTTTTCTTCCGTTATTCTGCTTCTTTACATAGATATTTTACCTGACCCGTGCAAAAAATGGATATTTCAGCTAATGTATATATAGACCCTAGTGATACTGTACTTCCATAGTACAATTCGTTTTCCAGACACGAGTCGTTGACACATTGACATTTTGATCAGCCATATTGGGTTCAATACATCAACGTTCGCGAAATTTCAAACCAATAGATGTGTAGTGTTCATACATATATCAATCTGCAAAACATTAAGGCAATCTGCCCATGGTAAGTGGATGAGAGATTTCTTGCAAAAGTCGATTGGCATGACCTTCGAGGAGGCCATATTGCATTTATCCTTTGCTGTCGGCCCGGCATATTTCACCAGTGTTCCTTCATGGCCCTCCTCTATCTAAATATATGCGCAGTTTCCGGATCCCCGATTCTTGGGAGAGAACCTTTACTTATTAGGCCTGGTATACACTTTAAATTAAAACCGTGCTTAATTAAGAGTTCTAATTGCACCCTAATTACATTTCACTTGTTTAGTTTGACCATCGACCGCCTCAAACTCGATCCATACCATTTAGCTACACTGAAAAGAAGCCAAGTCCAGATATAAGGAGAAAACGAGGATAAAATGCTTTCTGTTGGGAATACCATTGACAAGACGGTGATGTCAATTGTAATACTGGATGTAACACCCTTATTTCATGTGGCAACGTATGTCAGTAAGTGAGAGCAGCAATTACTCCTATAAAAACAGTAAGCACCACTCTCACTTACTATGTCGAATGTCGCCATAGGAAATGAGGGTGTTTCACCCAGTATTACGATTGACACCACTGTCTTGTCATGGTGTTCCCAACAGAAAGCATATTATCCTTGCTTTTTCCTGAAATCTGGACTTGGCTTTTTTTCAGTGTATATGCAATTATTCAAAGATTTACAGTTAGTAATACGCATTGTGTTGAATTTTGAGTTGGTTTGTTTTAGCTTAACGTCCCACGGTTATGCTAGGGAGGCTAAAGGAGACGTGGAGCTACTGATTACAGTGAAACCACTTCGGTCGTTCAACTGTACCCACACCGGGAATCGAACTTGGGACCACGCGAATTGTAGTCAAGCGTGCTGCTTACGGCTCTGCTGTAGTCAAGCGTGCTGTAGTCTGCTTACGTCTCTGCGTGACATCATTAAAATTCTATGGTTAATCAGAGCAAAACATAAATAAAATAAAATAAAATAAAAATAAGTAATAAATAAAAAATAAATAAATAGATAAAAGTAAATAATTTTTAAAACTTTTTTATACTTCACATAAACTACTGCGAAGAGTAGTACGAAGAGTAAAACTAGATATTTCCAAAAGGAAACAAATTATTGTTTTATCCTACTTAGATGAGTAACAATAACTCTGTGGGCCCCCAAAGCTGATTACGTCGCTACCGAGGGGCGACATTTTTCCTAGCGTACAAAGAGAGAGACCTGCAGTATCCATGACAATTTATTTCAATTATAGGACTAAATTCTTCAATTTTTTTTAGGTAATATCACTTCTTTAATTCTCAGAGTAAAAATTTTGTAAGCCAGACTGGGTTTTTTGATGCCTTTATGGGTGAGGACCCCGGGACACTGTACCAGTTGTTCCTGCCTAGTTACGGCTCTGGATATACGTTTATGTAATGCATTACGACCTTATGAACTTGTATAAGAAACAGAATGTACTTAAATTGAGACGCGAACTATGCGAAATATCGGACTTTGAATCTGACTTGGTTGGTAATCCAACCCAACACCACACATAGCAAAGGTGAGTGCCTTAGCTCCCAGCACAAGGTTCAGGAAGTTCGTATTATAGAGTGTAAATTAAACACGGAGATGTGAAACGCTAATAAAGCATTTGATCAATTAGAAACAAAATATATTGTAATAATAATTTACCCTATTTGTTAAGATCATGAATGTTATATTCTGTTTTTGAAATGACAGTCGGAGCAGAATGTATTGGAGTAAAATTTCAATTTCGGTCGATTTAATAAATTCGTGTTGCGTTATCCGTCAGGACGTATTGATGAATTTTAATTCAAAGGAAGGAAATAAACTACTGTATAGTACTGGAGTTAATTTAATAGAGTTTAATTGTATAGGCAATACTGAGGCTATATGAGACAAAGTCTATTGCTAAAAAGTGAAATATGGGTTACTATTAGGGTTTTATCTCAGATATGATATACCCACTGATGATTGAATCTGGAACACACGCATGGAAAGCATTAGCGCTAGCAAATGAAGAGATACAGCGTACCATAATTGTCAAGAATGAAGGCAAAAAATAAGAAGCGGAAACGACAGACTGTACGATAATAATACTTTCACAATTTTAATTTCACATTATTTATTTCGAGACTTTCGAGACTTCCGAGACGAGACCGAGATTTGGTCCTCGAGACCGAGACCGAGACGGTGATTTTTGACTCGAGAGGAGACCGAGACCGAAACCGCTGTTTATCAACCGAGACGAGACCGAGACTGTAGAAAGTCTCGTCTCGTCTCGTCTCGATACCATCCCTACCTTTAAAGCTGAACGAGAACAGACTTGGAAAAGTGCATCAATTAAATACTGGATGAACATAAACATTTATATCGCTGAATTATTCCATTATCCCGTCCAATCAGTAACATTAAGGAGAATGACTCATAAACAATACATTATGCTATAAGATGTTAATACTTTCAGAATACTGCATTGTTTATTCTTCCTAAAATATTGTATTCTGCTGGTTTGTACTAATACTACATTATTCTGAAAAGCACAACACTATGTTCATATTATTATAATATTATACTATGATATATTATAATATATTAATGTGCCCTGTTGGTCGGTCTATTAGCTGTACTGGAATCTGGACACACGCTCAGGAATTTGGGGAATAAAACTTTAAAAAAAAACTCGCTTGGGTTAAAAATAAAAACCCTACCATTAAAATAATATTTTCTTATGCAATGATACTTCCTTGCATTCCCAATTATGTCTCGTCGATCAACATAAATAAAATCCACTTAAACTTATTTTTGCCTGCTTTGGCGTTAGACCAGATGAAGAACAGTTTCAACTTTGTAGACACAGTTTTAGATCCCATAAAAGATACCATGAGAAAATTTCACCTTTTATATTGGCATAATATTATGGTTTGCAGGATTTTAATTTAGCATGTAGGTGGCCAGGGTATATTCCAGCATTAACCTCACTATTTTCCGATATGGAAGTCAAAGTATTTTACAAGTCGGAGTTAAGGCAAACAGTGACGACAAGTGTTAATTCAGAACTTATCCTGACAGAGATTAAATATTTTTTTTTAAAAAAAAGTAATTTTTGGGAGAAAAATGTTTGCTTTCAAATTATTATTATTACTAATTTCTATTATTAGTATCTCTGTGTTTCATCAATATACTACCAATGTAACAGTGTCTAAAATTTTAGATATATTTCAGAAAAACTCTGGTTTCACATTTTATGTTACCATGTTTTCCGTTAAAAAGGCGTATGTATTCAAAGTTTAATATTTTTTGTAGATTAAACCATAATTCACAGTTTTATACTATATAGCTAATAAACAATCAGTAACCATGTACATTTACACATATTTTTCTTATTTTCATCAACCGAACCGACTCGTGAAAAAACAGTTTTTTGTCATTTCCCGAAAATTTTCTTTATTGCACATACGCCCATTTAACAGAAATCGATTAATTTTTCCTTAGGTATCTGACAGGGAAAAATACATTTCCGAACCCCCAACCCTAAAAGTTATTCTGATGGTTTAAAGTATCATAATTTCATTGTAAACGGATACACTGCTGAGCAGTGGGGGCGTAAGGGTGGGGCGAGCGGTGCCACTGCCCCGGCCCCACATTCTGAGGGATCTCGCTCTGTAGTTGTATAAGTTATGATTGTTCGCGAAAGGGCTCCGATCTCCTTCACTGGTCCCGGGCCCCAGTTCTCCTTACGCCTCCACTGCTGCTGGGACAAGAAATAGTGCATCTTCAACTATCCCTACGTAAATGAAAGGTCTGGAAGGTTATGAGCAGTGAATAAAACATGTATGGGTTTGTAATCCATCTACTTAGTAGCACCAGTTGTTAGTCATAAGCTATCATTGTCAATTCATATAAAATGTTATTTTAGAAAGCACAATAATAACTGAACTTAAAATAAAATTTAGTCAATAAAATCCGATAATTTGATGTTAATTGTTACTTCTACGAGTATATTTTACAGTGTTTCATGCTAAGACTTTGTGGCTAGAATTCTTGATATAGATGAACAAGTAAATGATATATACATCGGTATAGCAAAAGCATTTAACACCGTCGATCATGATATATTACTCAATAAAGTTCACTCTCTTTAATTTGCTAAACCTGTTCTGAAGCTTGTAGCTTCATATCTGAAAGATCTTAAGCAGTTTGTGCTTTATCGTGAGTGCGTTTCTAAGTCGATAGGTATACCTCAAGGATCGAATCTAGGACCTTTACTTTCTATACTTTTTATTAATGACTTAATCTATTCTGTCAAAACATCAAAGTAATCATTATTTGCCCAAGTAGAATAGACTGATGACTGTGAAAAAGTACAAAATGATTCGGTAAACGCATTTAACTGGAGCGTGAAAAATAATCCAAATATAAATATTAGCAAATGCAAAACTATTTTCTACATGAGTAATAGGAATAGCTTCTATTACTTCTACACGTTAGACGCTACTCAATTAATAAATCTCGTCGTCGAAATCTCTCGCCTGGCCGAAATCTAGCGAGACCAAAATCTCATGGGACAGAATCTCTCCTCACCAGAACCTCATGGAATGAAATCTCACCTAGGAAAGAGACCAGTCAGTACAGAACCTCTCCACGACAGCGACTTCTTCAGAATTGCGTTTTTATATATCGTCATATCTATAAACTTAAAAGTAAGCACATAAATAATTACATTTCAAGTAAAATAAGCATAGTTTTTTCTACTTTTACTGCTCAAAACTGACCTATGATTACTATTTAAACGGCAGTTATTATGTTTTTCTTATGTCTAGTTATTTAGAAATTTGCTTGTGCATAACATGGCAACACAATGCCTGCACTACGTAATATTTTACATGCTGATAAACAGATCAAGATCTACCACCATGTCAAGTCACCCCGATCAGATGAATTCTGTGTATGGGTTTTTGTTTTGGAAAACATGAGGGTAAATTTGATCATCCACAACTCGGAAACCGTAAGACTGCACAACGTAATTTTTCATACTCTCATACAGCAAGTCAATTTCTACCACCATATTAACTTTGATCCTGATCGAATGAGTTCGGTTGAACTTGTAAAAAATATATAGTGTCCTTAATTTTTTCAAGAAAGAACAATGAAAGAACAAGTTATATTTTATGAATATTTTTTCTGTCCGTTTAGGCTTATTTTAAGATTTTGATCCATTGATTTTGAACACGTCAATATTTACCCTACTAGTGTCTAAAGTAATCATTTTTGGGTCCCATGTTACTTAAGTCTTTCTTCTTTTTCTCATTATTATTATTATTATTATTATTATTATTATTATTATTATTATTATTATTATTATTATTATTATTATTATTATTATTATTATTATTATTATTATTGACCGCAGAAACTGATTGAGTAAATTGTTACGGATAGACTTTGTTCCTCGAGTATTTGGTGATACGAACTTTGGAGTGGCGAGGTCTTGGCCATGCGAGATTCAGGCTTAGGGAGAATTTGGCCCGCGAGGTTTCGAGCAATGACATTCGCAGTGAAATCTCGCAGTCCCGTGAGATTATGGGCGGCAAGATTTTACCTTATTTGTACATCCAACCGCAAAAATGTCTTCCCCATAAGTGCTCTAATCCGATTACTTGGGGTCCAGGTAATTTGAAGTTGTAAGAACGCCTGGACAGATGCAACCCAACTTACACGTACCTTTTCTCAGCACCGACAGCAGTTGGTAGCATTGAGTCAGGTCTTTATGAAAGTAAAATTGTGAGTAGATGATGCACGAAACATTTCTCCATTCTGTGATGAATCTATCTGGTTCACAGCGTGTTGTCCAATGAACATCATATATTAATCTCAATATTGCTGTGTATGTAATGTATTATTTAATTATATACTGTATATTCAAAGAAATAAAAACACTGATCACGCAATGAAAGTAGACGAAAATATCAAACTAGAACAACTGCTGGAAATAAATTTGTAAATCATTGTCTCCTTTGACAGCCATTCTCCAATTCTCATTATTCCAACATCTTTTTTTTTTTTTTTTCATTCTAGGGAAGAGAAGATCTTGCTTGTCAAACTGAGTATGCATTGAAATTGAAACATTTGAAAATGTTTCAGCCCGACCGGGATTTGAACTCGGGTCAACCTAATAGAAGTTCAATGCGCTAACCACTCACCTACCGCGCCAATTCATCTCCCATCCAAACTAATACCTAGAAGAATATACACAAGAAAATAATGCTTCTGGGAGGTGTCAAAATGACTTACTCGAGATTTTCTTGTTTAACTCAAAAACAAGCTACATAGACCTTTCTCAGTGATGAAAAAAATCACGAAACGTTCTTCAAGTTGAGGCTACGTCATCGGCTTCAGGGATGGTCCCGATTTACATTACAATTCTTCTTTACCATAACTTCTACATTGACTTAGATACTATGTTCCACTAATAATTTCAAATGGGTCAGGCTTTCCCAGTCCCCGAAACGTATGGATTCGAAACTGTTATCGATCAATTTGGACATTTTATTTTCCACCCTTTTTGAGCTACCATGGGTTGGGTCCGAAGGGAGTGACATGTAAAAAATAATGCAAAGTTTCCGGTATCATTAAGATGAACGTCGATTTAAACAGTCTCAGAAGTGTCGGTATTCATCTTAGCGACTTCAAAACTATGAATTCGACACTAATAGCCTGTGTGTCGTTGTCGATTATTTTTACATCACTCCCTTCGCTTCGCTCAGCTCAACTAGGAATGCAATGGATATACCCGATTGCAATGAAATGAGCTGAGCGAGCTTAAACTACGTAATCAGGAAGCGTTTTACGGTGATTATTCCTCGATGGTACATCGGATTTTGATTTCGACCTATGTTGTCACTCAGCACGACATACTGTATCAGCGTGCTAAGTTTGGTTGAGATCGGCCAAACGGTCTAGGAGTAAGCGTTTTTCGGTGATTATTCCTCGATGGTACATCGGATTTTTGATTTCGACCTATGTTGTCACTCAGCACGAGATACTCTATCAGCGTGCTAAGTTTGGTTGAGATCGGCCAAACGGTCTAGGAGGAAGCGTTTTTCGGTGATTATTCCTCGATGGTACATCGGATTTTTGATTTCGACCTATGTTGTCACTCAGCACGACATACTCTATCAGCGTGCTAAGTTTGGTTGAGATCGGCCAAACGGTCTAGGAGGAGTTCACGGACAACCAAACGGCTAACCCAATAATAATAATAATAATAATAATAATAATAATAATAATAATAATAATAATAATAATAATAATAATAATAATAATAATAATAATAATAATAATATTATTATTATTATAATATTTTGCGATAGCCTTGCGTTTCACAATATTCTCCTGTATTAACCAGCAGTTCTCACTTTCATTTGTCTTATTAGGGAAATAAGTTTCACTATATCTGTAAATATGCAACCCAAAAGTCTTTACTTTCGAATGGGTTGTATAACCACAAAGGGGAAAAGTCTCAACCAGTCACATAATATTGAGAAATATTATTTCTCAATATTAACTACTTATTAGCTTGTTCCAAATCAAATTACCGTTTTAGCATACAATTTTTGTTTGTCATAAACAAGTAATTTTTGAAAATATTTAATTGAAGTAAGCTCCATCTCTATCAATACACTTCTCCCATCGACTACAAAACTGCTTTTATGCCAGTTTCAGAGAACACCTTAGTCTTAGAGTCAAAAGCATTAAAATATTTGAAGAGGAGGTGGACAAGAAGGGATAAATCTGGTGAGTATGATAGATGAGGCAGAATATAAAACTTGAACTCTTTCAGTAGATGATAAATGCAACATGCAGTCGTAGATTTTCATAAGGGTCTTTTTCTGTTTGCTAAAGCTGACTCTGAGAACAACAAATGTTGATGCACAACATCAATTTGTTGACCGTAGTACTGTGTATTAATTGTTTCACCCACTCCTGTGAAGCTGTAATGGATAGCCTCTCTTTGATTTCACCAAAGTGTCACCATTATCGTCACATCATTGTTATTCAATGATATGAAGATCTCTAAACGTTAAAGTTTGTGTATTTCAGTCAACTCATGATGAACCCATTGTTTCACTTTTTCACATTCGCAAGGACTACAAGCTATTTGGAAACTGTGGCTAAATACTCCCAGCAAGGCAATTAGTTTTAAAACAGTTATGGAAGGATTAGCTTCTACTACTTCCTTTAGGCCTCACACCTGGTTCGTTTTATAAGACCATATCTTCCGAACAGAATTTCTCAAAGCAGTGTCTTACTTAGTAGTCATTAACAGTATCCTTCTCAAAAGTAACATTAACGTTTCCAGTTTTTTGGATTGCAGAATATCCCAAATTTGAATTCATAGAGCATAAGAAATCGTGTATTGCGGGTTTCCATGGCTATACTTAATTTAGATTTTTTAATTTCTGCCCTAATCTGAAAAATAAATATATGATTAGATAGTTCAAATAATAAGCAATAAAATGATATAGGTTCATATAAAAAGTCTCCGCGGTTTTTTGGTATATTTTTGAACAAATAATTTATTATTGAAAATCAATTTTAATGAAGTACATATTAACCATTATTATCTATGATCATTTGCCATTTTCCGGGTAGCTTCATAATTCCATCGCTGTAGAACTTCCGTGGTTTATCGTCGAAAAACTTGGCCAAGTGATTTCCAGCGGCGCTTCGGTCGGCCATTTTTTTTTTACCATCAAGAGAGTTTGGCAGAGACCGAAACAAACGATAGACGGTGCAAAATCCGGGCTATATGGTGGATGCATCAAAACCTCCCAACCAAGTTTCGTCAATTGGTTTCGAGTTATCAAAGATGTGTGTGGCCGTGCATTGTCGTGATGGAACACAACTCCATTTCTTTTGGACAATTCTGGTCACTTTTTCTGGATTGCTTCGTTCAAACGGTCGAGTTGCTCACAATACAGGACCGAATTGATGGTTTCGTCAGGTTGCAGCAGCTTATAATGGACAATCCCCTTCCAATTCCACCAAACACTCAACATAACCTTGTTTGCCGACAATCCAGGCTTTGAAGTAGTTTTTTGGAGGGTCACTAGCCTTTGACCATGATCGCTTGCGTTTGATATACTCGTGTTCCACCTATTTTTCATCGCCTGTAATGATTCGCTTCAAATAGAATTAAAAATGCACCGTCTGACTTCCATTTGTTTCGGTCTGTGCAAAACTCTGTTGATAGTAAAACAAAAATCGGCCGACCGAAACGCCGCTGAAATTCATTTGGCCAAGTTCTTCGACGATAAACCACAGAAGTTCTACACCGATGGAATTATGAAGCTACCCGAAAAATGGCAAAAGGTCATAGATAATAATAATCAATATGTACCTAATTAAAATTGATTTCAATAAAGAAATTATTTGTTCAAAAATGTACCAGAAAACCGCGGAGACTTTTATATGACCTTTTATATAACAATTTATGTTAAACTTCAATCTATACCACATATGTTCTAAAGAAAATCAGCCAACATGAAAATTCACATTTCATATGGAAGATTTGTTCGCCCCAAGCTTTCGACTCGGCCTCAAATTGAGTGCGCGCTAGCAACATTTCTTCACGTCAAGTAGGAGTCAGAGCAGCTAACGACAACTATTAGTCTAACTATCAACTATTAGCATGATTGACAGATTGAGACGTCTTGATTTTTATAATAATAATAATAATAATAATAATAATAATAATAATAATAATAATAATAATAATAATAATAATAATAATAATAAAGAAGGAATAAAATGTATATCAATACTTTTAAAGAAAACTCCTTTATTACAAAGATGTTCTTATGTTCTGTGTACTTACAGATAGTATCAATTAAACTATTGCTGGCGTTGCAAGCAGCATCTAAATGATGTTCAAGGTCTGGAGCTAATGAAGCAAAAGAAACTTTTTTTTGTTTACAAATATTTAAAATTATTTGCAGTTCCACCGATATTACGAAAGAAGAATACTGTCATCATCACGAAGCTTTCTAAGTACCGTGGAAATTAACTGAAGATGGCCCGTGCTTTATCTTTCAGTAACAAATTACATTCTGTCAAAATGAAGTTCATCTTTGTGCAAGAATGCAATTCTAGGTATTCCAAAAAAACTGATTAATACCACAATAATATAAATAGAACTAACTGCAAGGACAAGTTTCTTTCTAAGGAATAAAAAAGTTTCTCAAATTTATATATTCCTCTAGCCGTAATCAATTCGACGCTTTTTCTCATTTCCAATCTTTCCGGAAGCTAATTCCAGAAACGCTACCGCACATTCCAATATCAAGATTGGTTGGCCCACCGTTGGGAATTGAGTGGGATTTGGTCAAAATGGTTGGTGCGAGCATATAGCGGAAAAACTTATGTTGGCCTAACGTTGGTTAAATGTATGACCGGCCTATCTACTATTCTCCCGACCTTCATGTAACGATACTACAATTGACTGTTTTCCCAACCAGGAAGTACGTTACTTTAGTTATGAGCTATGTAACGTTACCTTTGGTTCTCGAGATATGAGCCATCAAATTTGCTGCTTGGACGTAGCAAAAATACCTCTGATCATAGGGTTTGTAAAAATATCCCGTACTTCGATTCTAATTGCGGTTCTAATTGCGATAAAAGTTTCTAATTGCGGTTCTTGTCCTACTTTGAAGACGCTGAATCCAAATAGACTACTTTTAAGCATATATCATGAGAAAAATGACCTCATAGTTGAAATATTTAAAATACCGCTTATGTCAATACTAAATTCCCAATTTCTAATTTCACATTTATACTAATTGGTCTGATATATCAAATTGTGTCAAGAAGACCTTTGGGTCCTGAATTCAGTGGCGGACTTAGAAGGTAGAAACTCGAGGCAGCCAGAACCCAGACTAAACTTTCAAAAATATATAAATAATATCTTAAATTATTTTTAGGATTTAGGATTTAGATTTCTGGGCTTTCGGCATCTAAGGCCATTTAGCCCTTCACGTTTGAGGGATGACGTCCCTTGGCGAGCACACAATCCGAGGAAAGGGATGGAAGAAAGGATTGGAGAAGGAAGGAAGCAGCCTAGCATCTATAAGTTAGGTACCACCCCGGCATTTGCCTTGTGTGAATGAGAAAAACCCAGGAAAACCTCATTCAGGATGGCTGGACCAACCGAGTGCAACCACCAGGAATCGAACCCGGGACCGCTCGCACCGAAGGCGAGAGTGTTAGCGACTACGCTACGTGGGGCCACTTAAATTATTTTTGTTACTCAAAAACTGGGGGCTTAGGCCCCCAGCCCCGGGCTAGAACCGCCATTGATCAAATTTCGCTTTTAGACTTAACACACTTGTTAGGATCTATAAATCTTTAATATAATCTTATTAAGTGGAGTGTATTTGTGTTAAAGGTTTGCTAAAAATTAATACAGGATTGCTTTTACAACTTTAATGGAACCAAGGGGCATAATTTGGAGAGGACAAGGGAGATAAATACCTCCTGATTTCGAGCATTACATATTTTAATCAATTGCAATCTAATATACTAAAAAAAACATTGAACTCTTATGCCGGTGGAGAACCTTTCCCCCTCTCCCACACAAGCAAAATCTAAACTGATGCTGCTGAGGGAAAATCACTAGCTTTTAACATATGACGTACAAATTCGATAGTGAAAAGCAATCTTGAACTCCAAACAAACAAACAAATAGCAAATAATCTCATTTGAAAAGTGTACTTGCTGTAAAGAACACTTTTGAAATGTATCTTATATCAAAGAGCTTCTTTCTTTTAACAAGAATAATTCTATTGTTGTGTGGAGGCAAATTGCGAGCTTTTAATAAAACACTTTCAAGCACGTGAAAACACGAGTAAGCAACACTATCTTCAATAGACGAAGCGAAGAAAAGCGGTAGCTATAGCAGAAAGAGCAGGAGAAGGAGACTGTAGCAAATACAAAGGATAGAAACAGAGAGAAGGTGTTGGTGAGACTTAACAGCTCCTTCTCGTAACAAGCTGTCCAATTACCCTAGAAGGCCCTGATTTTAACAACTCCCTAATTAATTACATCCTGCAGCCACTGTCGTGGTTGTCCCGAGCCGAGCGCACGACGTAATTAGCTGTATCTCGCCTCGCCTCGCCTCGCCTCGGCTGCATGATTATTCTTCTACTCAAAAGTTGTGTTTTGTGTTGTGTTGTGTTGCGTCTCCCAACAACTTAACAAATAGAACACTTTCACAAGTGGCGTTTGTGGCGCCCTCTCTCACACGCAACTCCGCTAATTCACTTGGATCTAAAAGACGAAGGAATGATTCTATGAGAACTTTTTGTTCTTAACTTTCGTCCAATCGCGTAAGCGGATTAGTGTAGGAGGCCGAATGTTTGAAGATACGAATAGAGAAGACGTGTACTTGTAATGTACCTACCTTGGAAACAGTGTTGCAAACCAAATCAAAAAACAAACAGTTCTAATATAATGAGGACACAGATCATCATGAAGTAAAATACTATAAAGACTATACGCGAACTCCGAGACAACGTGTATCATCTGCAACAAGGATGCACATTGCTGTCAAACTGCCGCTCCGGGCTTTCGTTCTTTAGTTTAATTGTAGAGCTCCGTGATGACTACATGGTCAATCATAATTTCAGCGAGTAGCCCAAGAAGAAAATCACCTCGGAGATATGAAATTCCTGCGTGGCATATCTCCGATCATAATGAATATGTATTACCAACATTTTCGCAGTATTACTTTCACCCATCATGTGTTTAAAAGTCTCCTCGAAGGAAATCTTCAATCAATCCTGGCGCGGGAAATCCGGATTCGATTCCCGGTTGGAGTTCATGTGGTTCGAACAGGGCCGCACTCACAGGGGGTACACTGGGTCCGGACCCCGCTCCCAAAACTTCTTAACTCAACATAGGCCTACACTTGTGCACTTTTTTCAAATAAAACTATACTTGTTTAACAGGGAAATGCTTTATGTAGCATGACAATTTAATCTTACACTTCATCTGTACTCTTTCTCTTATAAAAACAATCTATTTCTATATTTTTTTCCCTGAAAATATAGGTGAAAGTATTTTAGAATTACTTTTCGTCTTTTTGGATATAGAATAATACCTATTGAATACTACGTAGAGGTAGTAGCTTGCAGTATTGGATATCCTTTCAAAGCTTGGATCCCCAACAAAATATTCTGGGTGCACGACTGGGTTCGGATCCCACGTTAAGCTGTAGATCCAAGTTTGTTATAGCCTCTGTGTAGAAAAGGACCTAAGGAAAGGCCAACCAACTATCGTTTTCATTGTTCTTTTCAGAATTGGTCAGCGCTTCAGATTCAACTCTTGAAGAATACATACAAAATAGCTGTATCTCATTCTTTTTTTTAAAGCTACAGAACATGTAAAAAAAAAAGTAGAGGAGAGGGTGCAAATCTGGAAACCCAGTTTGTATTTCTTTTGTAAAAAAGCAGTCAATCGTTAATTTAACCTGGAAAATTGCCTTAAAATGCCTTAGAATGTTAGCAATATGGGACCATAATTCACAAGTGCAAAAACCATATACGTAAAAAATAAAAATAAAAAATATTTGGCACATGTACTAGCATATTTCGATTTTTTAAAAACTGAGGGTAATGTGGAAACACAATAAAATTACAGTAAATCAATGTGTAAACACATAAATGGTTGTTTCCACACTGGCACACTAAGAGTGGCTCCATTCCTCACATAATTGACATTGAATCCATAGTTCACTATGCATATCTTTCGAAAATGGATTCCCATAAAATATGCACAGAGTGTCTTTTTCGGTGGGCTCTTCTACTCCAACTGGAAGAGAGACTGCAGAGTTTTGTTTGTTTGTTTGTTTTTTAATTACAGGAGGAACTTTGGGCATTTTTCTAGTCTTGTTACCGCCTGCAGGCGGCTTCTGTTTAGGTCTAGTCGTACTCTTACGGTTAGATAAGGATTCTTCGAGCTGTTTTTTGTACGGAGACGATGTCAAAACAACGCAAGAACTCGGCTTGCGATCTCTATTCGGAGTCTTCCTCTTCAAAAAGGGTATTTTCATCATTTCATATGGTGACACACAAACTTTTGAAGAGATGCTCGGTACGATGGGATCTTTTGAAGTGGTGCTCGGTACGCTGGGATCCTCTGAATAGGTGCTTGGTACGCTGGGATCCTCTGAAGAGGTAGTTGGTACGCTGGGACCCTGTAATAAAAATCGTGGAGACAATTATTTGACTTTTCCGCCTCTTTGTCAGTTACCACTTTGCTTTACTCCTAAGCCTTACCCCTCTGCCCTATTCCTCAGTTAGGCCATGAATAAAAAGTATGATTCTAACATATACTTGTATGATTCAAATGTGTGTTATCTTCAATAAATTATTTACTAATAATAAAACAATGCAATGGACTTTAGGGTGAGGGGGATATGTGGAAACGTTTCCACATTTCCCTCATCCACATGTTTTCAAGTTACCCGCACTGTAGTCAAACCGGATTGTACGAGTTAAGTGAAAAACACGTTTGCTTGTGATTGATTGAAAGCCAACAATAACTTCCCAATAACCCCCTTTCATAATACTCTGACATGTATTACACTACATCCATGATACTTTAGACTTAATAATACTACACACTTACTTCCAAAAACTTCACGAAAATGTGTAAACAATAATCGACGCACCACATTAACTACACTGGCCGACCACTTCATAGCGTTGTGTCGTGACGAATGGGGACGAGGGTGATTGTTTACGGCAATCGCCGAAAGGGTAAAGTTCTCTGCAGTCAACATACGTTACGTTTCCACATTACTCTCACGTTTCCACATTTTCACCCTTTCCTCTATTTTTTGTAAATATATCCCATGCTCTAAATAGACATTAAAGCATTCTAAGTAAAAAATGGTATCTTGTTTTTTTTTTTTAAAAAAAAAATAATATATTAAAATGTTCTTAAGCATTAGAATAAATTTTTAAAATGTATATTATTTTTGTTTTCAAAATATTAATATTAGGGTACTACTACATTCTGTGAACCATAAATGTTAAAGATCTTTATATGTGAGAAGTACTGTGAGCAAAGTCAAACTCACTCAATATTTCGGGGTCTTCACTACGAACCTCCCCACATTTTTCTTAGATTTTGTAAATAACTAAATAATAGCAGTATGAGCCCTCCTCGTTGGTCTAGTGCAGCGTTTCCCAACCTTTTTCAACTTGCGGCACACTACAGGTGTAACTTGAATTCTTGCGGCACACTCATATAGATATTATTATCATTATTATTATTTGTAAATATAAAATACAGTGTTACTTTTTTCTCTGTGATTACTGATCTCACAGAGAAGAAAGCTCGATCACTGGTTTTCCCCAGTGGTAAATCATTATGCTTATTTTCCATTCTAATTTAAAACTTGAAAACAATTGCAATGAAATATATGACTCAGGTTTCTAAAAATACAATTCCTTTTTCGAAAACTGTATCCAACCTTTCACAAATAATGAACGAACAAACAAATCTCTTTTACTTTTAAAACACAAATGTAGGTGATTTGTATGTATGTTTGCTTTGTCGAAAGGATTGAATGATATTTTAAAACGTCAAGTTATAACAATAAAGAAGCAATAATGGTCATAACAATGATAACAAAACTTTTTTCAACATTAAAAGTGTACAGAATAGTAACTCAGTATCAAAACTTAAAATTGTAGATTAATAGTGGAGGTTCATAGTAATGTGAAATACAAATATACATTTTTCCCTATGTCTTGCAATTTGATTGTTATAGAATTAATAATTTTGTTTCAATTTCCTCGCGGCACACCAGCGGCCCACTCGCGGCACACCGGTTGGGAAACGCTGGTCTAGTGGTTAGAATGAGGGCTTTTGTGGAGCGAGATCCAGTGGGAGTGCATCGAACACATCAGAGACGCACCCACGTGAGGGGTTCACTGGGTTCGGACTCCTCCCAAACTTCGTAATTCGACCAACATTTGTGCACTTTTTAACACAACTATGCCTGTTTAACAGAGAAATGTTATTGATGCAGCCTAAAGATTTGATTTTACACTTTCTCTGTACTCTCCTAACGAAAAAAAATCAATTCTATAATTTTTAGAGTGTTTATAGGTGCCAGTAATTAACTTGTACTTATCGTCTTCTCGGGTGCAGAATAACATAGATTTAATACTACATAGGCCTACTACATAAGCAGACATACGGATTTCTGCAATTTGTCTATGGGAGTCTTATGGGAAAATGAGACGTACAGTAGGCATCCCGCTATCCAGGGTCTGACGTCTATCTGCTGTGTGAGCAAAGTAGGACTTGATCTGATACTGAACTCAGGATTCACTCGGCGCAACAGCAATTCTGTTCATATTAATTATCTAACACCTCTGCTTATAAATCCTGTGAATAAAGAACATGGAGATAGTAAATATTTTTTAAATTTCAAAGATGTGTTAACTGAAAATAAGGTCAAAAGGAGGTGACAAATTAGTGTTTTAATAGAAATGTTGATGATTGTATAGGAATATGGAAGGAAACACGAAGACAACTGGAAAAAATTGTGGAAGAGATTGAAGATAAAGAAAAAGGCATAAAACTGGAGTTGGAAGTAGAAAACGAAAAAACATTAGTGTTCTTAGACATGAAGATAAGGAAAAAGGAAGGAAAGATATACACAGAATGGTACAAGAGAAGTTGTGCGTCAGGGAACTACTGCTATGCTAGAAGTAATGTAGATTAGCCGACGAAAATAAATTTTATTAGTAACATGGAGTAAAGAATTGGGCAGGCGAACAGTGAGAGAAGAAAACCAGTGGGGATAGGCACGAGTCATTGAAACTCGACTCGACTCGAAACAGATATCTTTGAACTCGACTCAAAAACTCGGTTCGAAAAATTTCTCCAACGAGACTCGAATTTGATTCGAGTTTCGAGTCGAGTCGAGCCAAATCGAGCCAAATGCTGTGTGTAGCTCCAAGTACTTTCTTCAAGTATCCTACATAGACAATACAATTACTATCAATGATTCTTACTACTACTACTACTACTACTTCATATTATTATTATTATTATTATTATTATTATTATTATTATTATTATTATTATTATTATTATTATTATTATTATTATTATTAGGTTTGTATCTGAATACTAAAATCTAGTTGACTGCTGACCTCGGTAGTCGTGAAGTCTAGGAGGCAAGGACATCGTTCACGAGGTTCTGGGTTTGAGTTCCGGAGGAGCAAGTATTCGGGCTTGAGCCAAAAATTGTTAAAAGTTATAGGGTGCCGGCCAAACATGTTCAAAACTGTTCGGCCCAGGTTTAGACTTGTCAACGGCTCCATCGGCTTGGCTCTCAGCTCATTCACTATCGAGCCGAGCCAACAGCACACCTAACCGAGCTGGCTCGAGCCGATGGCTCACCTGAACCGAGTCAATGGCTCAACCTAACCGAGCCGACTCTAGCTGTTCGCTCAGTTGAACCGAGGTGAGCCGGTTTACATCACCACCCGGGTTGAGCTTCTGCTTGGGCTCAAAACTTTGACCGTGCAGGTCTCAGTCTTGGTGATAAGAACTATATACTTATATTGGTGCTCACGACATTTGAGGTTGTCTCATTATAAAAATCCATTGTCGTCTTGTTAATCGAGATGAGACAAGATGCGAACAACACTAAAAATATTATCTCGTGAGCAACGCTAAAAATATTCCACATTACTTCTTACATTACTCATGGCTTTTGCTTTCCAGTCTAATCAGACAATGATTTCAAGCCGAGTTAAAACGAGCTGAATGAGCGAGCCATTTATCAAACTCGACTCGACTCGAGAAAGTTACCTTTGACTCGACTTTCGACGAGTCGAGTCGAGGTAAAACTCAAAGCGAATTCCTAAAAACCAGAGGAGGGGATAGAGGCCTTCCACAAGCAGTTAGAGGGAAACGGATACGATAAAAGGAAACTGAGGTACAAAAGGAAAGTATGAAGAGAAGAAGAAAACAGAGTAGGAAGATTGGAAGGAGAAAAAGAGGAAAAGAAACTCTGGTGGCAGATAGAGAATATGAGCGAAGAGATAGATGTCATCAAAACATTGGCGGATTAAACCAAACGTCTTGGGGGGGCTCTTTGTTGTGGAGTGGGATATGTTCCCCGAAATTTCCCTCCCCCCCAAAAAAAGAAAGGTAAAACGGATTCAGGAAAAGAGGGTAAAATACATAATTGTTACGGAATTTTCACCACAATGCCCCCTCCCCCGAAAAGATTTTCTGTCTACAGGCCTAAAAATATCAGGTTACACATTTCTTAGAACGCTCATAATGTTTCTGTATTTTAGTAAAATGAATTAGACAAAAGGACAAAAGAACTTACGACAAGTTACGCGCTTTTTGGTGAATACCACCCAAGGCGTATGTGATGATGTAATATTATCGCGATCTACGACAATGTTCCTGTGACATTTAAAAGTGCTAGTCCCTTCATCCGCTTTTCGTCAAAACGAGATCGCAACCACGTTTTCAGTCGGTGCAATGTGGATTAAGATCGTTCTGCACTGGCCACGCTCGAATGCGGGGTTACAAGTTGAGTTGATGTTGAGTTAAACGTCCCTTTCAGCAGCGAAGCTATATGAGACCTACTGATTAACGTGGAATCCGTACCACAGGGTTACAAGTATGCGCAGCAATTTTCGAATAGTCACGTGAAGATCTTCGTCGCTGGTGGGCAAGGTCTCCAACGCAGTCCGTGATAGAGTTCCACCTTCTTCTTTAATTCTCTTCCATTTAGAAGTGCAGATTGCAAATTCAGAACTAAAGAGGGAAAACAGCATTTTGTCTTGAGTTCCGATAGTTTTGTAAAATCTTTTTGCTAGAATGCGGAAGTTGTTGCTCAGAGTTTAATCAGGTGCGCGTGTTGGCAATAAAATGTTGAGTCCGTATACATTGAAAACTTCCTGCGCAAGACGAGTTTTGAGGTCCTCTATAACCGACTTTATCAACGGAATATAGACAGTTCTTCAGTAGTAAGATGTCGTGTCATCTGCCCTGAAGTTTGTACGATGTGTTTGTCTTTGAGTGAGATGAGGAGTTTGAATCTGCACGTTGACACTAGCAGCCATTCTGGATATTGCTTCGAAAGTTGCATTGAATTCTTTGCTGTTTGAATGCTTCTTGTTTAATGCTGCGATAGTGTCCTGAATGGCATCTGACGCTGCGTTCATGTCTAAATTTGTCTTCTGCAAAAGTCGATTGAGGGGAGGGTTATCGTGAGAACATCCTGAAGACACATAATAGTTACGATAAACTCGCTGTCGTGCATGGCAGAAGAAAGTGCCCATGCTTTGGCTACTGTATCTAACTCGGACCACTTGGAACACACTGTAGAGCCTTACTTATTTATTGAAATTTCACGTAAAATTGTAATACCGCGTCGTTCCGTTCAAACCCATCTCGTTCCACACAATGTCTCCAACTGGCCACTAACCGTAAGCTTAAGGACAGTATTACGTTTTGAGATGCGGTGAAAAACGCAATGATCTCTTTCGTTGTTCCCAGACAGTTCCTCACGCACTGTACTGACGACGACCTGAAGATGGACAAGTTGAGGCTGTGACTACATTATGAATAGTGCAGCGCGTTTGAAGCCTCCTTCTGGATCTCCTGCACTGCCCGACGACTTTGAGATGTCGTGACGGCGCAACCATCTGTACCAATACCAACGCAGTTTTTCGGGTCGAGTGAGAAATCTCGTAGCAAAGATAGAACAATTTCTCCAATTTTCCCCCCAATCAGTGAGAGTTCGGGCGGTTGTGCGTCTTCGGATTCCGAGCTCGAACAAATGTCCTCACCTTTCAGCTCTGCTGGTGGAGGATCAATGAAACTGAAGCAGTCTTCTCTTATTTTAGCCCATGTGTTCGTACCTTAGAATCAATGACAGCTGAGATGTGTGCGAAACGACCGTAGTCTCATCAAACATAATAGAATAAAACTGATCCTCTCGCACTCAATTGACAATTTTACAGGCGTGATTTCTCATCCACAACCCTCAATGAGGGCATTTTGTGTGGTTTTATTGGTAAAAATCGTCCTTTTCGATGATTTCTTCCAGTGATTCTTCAAGAGATCGTCACTACAAGCTATTCTAAATTTGAGCAATTCTCGAAATTTGCCCTCGTTGAACTTAGTTTCCGCACTGTCACCACCTGAGGTACAATTATCCGCACAAGCATCGTCCGTGTGGCCTTGAAAAGTAATGCCTTGCCTTCCAAGGAATATCACATTCCGCAACATTAATTTCAGTTTGTCGCGATTTTGGATGACTTGTCTTCTTGACGAGTTGATTTGATTCTCGACTGATTTCACTGGTTCCCAGTAGTTTCTCAGAAACGCTTTTCCGACCTCAAAAGCGTTAATGTGATATTGTGCCTTGTTGTGAGTTTCCAAAATAACCGTAGAAAGTAGCGAATTTCTTCAAAGGTTTAGTTCCAAGAGTTTGGAGGGGCACGTTTCTTCGATAGTCCCCAAAAAACCCGTTGTAAAAAGTAATATTTACAAAAAAGATCCCTCTACTTATGAGAAAGAACCAGCCATGGATAGTTTTCCAGATGTTCTAGCCTCAAGTAACACCATTCTTCTTCCTGAGATTTATCTGATAATATGACTCGAGTTATCGTTAGCGTAAACGCGACATGCCGGATAGATACTATTTTTAAATAGAATTTAAAGAATTAACCCTCTTTTGAAATAATGCAAGAACGATCCCAAACTTTCGTTCTTGTGACGGTAAGCTACAAGCGGCAGTGTGTGTAATTTTAATATTTTAGAGGGCTCTTGGGGGGGGGGCGATCGCCCCCCTCGCCCCCTCCTTTAATCCGCCCATGCATCAAAAGAATGCTGAAGAATATTGGAGGTATTTCCACATACAAAAAAAAGAAGAAGCCAGAGGTTACTGAAGGTAATAAGGGAGAGGAGAAAAAAGGAGGAAGAAGAAGAAGAAGAGGGAGAGGAGAAAAAAGGAGGAGGAAGAAGAAGAAGAGGGAGTGGTGGAGAAAGAAGCAGTAATATATAAGATCCCGTGCAGTAAATGTGATATGTGCTATATTGGAGAAAGTGGAAAGAGATTAAAAGAGCGAATAAAATAACATAAGCACGACATTAGGTTAAAGAGAGACAGAAATGCAGTCAACAAGCACGTAAGAGACATGGGACATTCAATTAATTGGAGTAAAGTGAAAATGCTGGGCCAAGAAGAGAGAAGGTTAGTGAGAAAGTAGAAAGAAGCAAGATTCATTAAAATAGCAGGTGATAGGGTCGTGAACTGGAATGCAGGATTTAAAATTGATGAACAGTGAAATAAATTGTTAAGGAGCCTTAAAGATTAATAAGTATAATCGTACAAGTTTATTTTTGTAAATTTAGTATTTATTTAATTAATATTATTGGTAGTATTTATGTAGTACTATTTATTTATTATTTATATTATTTATTTATTTAATATTCAAAGTTATTTGTAATATTATTTTGTAAATTAGCCATTTCATATTTTGGTTTCTGGTGAAAGGGGATAGGCTGTGGCAGCCTATGATAGCCAATCAGGAATCAGAGAATTTCTCACTGCCTCTTATATTGAATCTGTCATTATCTGTGTATTCATAGTGTCTGATGAAGCCAAAGTGGATAGTTGGCGAAACTGTTACACGTCAATATTTTATACAATAAACGTAATGTTTTGCTCAGCGAGTAATTTAAATCAGATTTAAGAATTATGATTATAAGAAAACTATCAATGGATATGAACTGAGTTAAACAGGAACATTTGATAAAATATGATTGAAGAAAAATCTTGAACATTGACAAAAATCTCAATGTCTATCTTTTGTAGAAAAACTTTATTGCAGTTTACTGATGAAAGGAGAGACAGCAGAAAGCGTATAACCCTAGCAAACATGCCTTCTTTAGATTACAATCAATTTGCAAGAGAAAGAACACATTCAACGATTTTAGAAAATTAGTTTCATCTGAAGAGGACGGATTAAAAACCGCGCTGCGTGAGTCGACCACTGTCCAGTCAATCGTTGCATCACAGAAACTGACCGCAAGAGAGCAGAACTGTCGGTGCGGTTAAAAAGAATAGTTGACGATCACTGGAAAGGATGTTGCTCTTCTGCGCCTCAGGACATCGTTACTGCGCCATTTTTTCTCTTAGTCGTCTATTTCTTTTGCACCATACGCAATTACGTTTAAAACAAACTTCAAGTAACGTCGTGCATATTGATAGTGAATTACACGCTTGAAGCGCTGTTAACATAAAAAAAAAAGTCAAAGAAAAACGAAAATACTGACAAAGATGCTACTGTTGCCCTACAGTAACGACGAAAGCTCCAATGTTGACTGCGAGATCATCAAAGGTTTATTACTCGCTGTAATGACATTAGAAAAGGGGAAAAGTCTGTTTTTCTGAGCATTTCTTTCAGGAGATATTGTTCACAGAAGATAAACAATTCCTGTGAGATATTTGGAAGTAAAAGAAAAGAACCAATAAAGCGTCAATCAATATCGTATTCTTCGTATTAGTTGCAGCTACATAATAGGACAAGGATCAAGTGTTTGTATCTTTTTTTTTTCGCTGTGTAGCAGTGTTATTAGAATTTGAAAGAAAACCTAGTTCAGTGAATTTTAAACTCTTTAAAAATCATGCTGTTGAAAACAAAATGTTGGACATAAAACAAACTATGTATTATAATAAATGTAACAATTTATCGCATATGAATTTGATAATACATTGGTTATGATGATAACATAATAAAGGATAAATGGATTCTATGTTTATTCATTGAGTTACGTGGTTGCTCCATTGTCCATATATCCACCCTTTCCAGATTTATTTTTTCTTATTGTTATCAGCAAAGAAGTAAAATTCGTTCTCAGCTAGTGATGTAAAATTCCTGAGTATTTATTTCAGCAAATAAATACCTGAGTACTTATTCAGAATGGGTATTTACTCAGAATGGTATTTAATGGTTGACATTCTTTTATGATGCCTTGTTAAGATTAGACAGAAATTAGATTCTACTATCTTAAGATGCTATTTTACTTTTCGCTTTGAGTCATTGATAGATAATGGAAAACTCTATCGGGTGAACACAAAGTTTGATGTGTATTACTTCGATGTTGTTGCCAAAGAAAACTGGCAAAAGGCGGAAAGAGATACTTCAAAATTTCGAATTTTTTTACAGTAATAATAAAGTTGATTGTTGACCGAGGCTGTATGGTTAACATAGGGCCTTTGTCGCAGAAAACCTCTGGATTCGAATCTCAGTGGGAACTCATGTGTTTCGAATTCCGAGTTGAGCTGTAGATTTACGTTTCATTTAACATTGATTCTGAAAAGGGACGCAAACTCTACCTCAACCAACCATTGATTGATTGATTCGGTTCGGTTCTCTGGAGATAAACTCAGGGATTCTCATCACCCAGGATCCTACATTAACGACTTTTCATAAATTCCACAGACATATTTCCCTCACAAAACTGATTAGTCTTCCTCAATAATTCCGACCTCCTTTATAGAATTATATAAATTTAGGACAAAACTTTTAGTTAGTAGTTGGTTGAAACCAGGGTCGTAAGTGCTCACATTTGAAACAAGCTTAGCCCAACTCAAAGTCAGGCTGTAAAAAGTTAACTAAGCTTAAGCTCAGCTCAAGATCTTAAAAATGAACGTGCTCAACTCAAATTCATTTCAGCTAAGCACAATTTATGCTCACTATAGAAAAAGTACTATATAAATTTCAGTTTAAACAGATATTGGTAATAATAAAATTTATACACAACGGAATTTTTATATTTAGAACTGAATCCTGCACTGCAAATACCACAACGACTTCAAAGATAAAACACCAATAAGCAAATGTTCTGCATAGGCCTATAGACAATGTTAAATACCTTTTCGATCAAAGGTGACGGATGGGAAATGGAATGATTAGTTATCGTTATATATTTGAATCGGTCTCTGTTAAAAGGGAATACGTGACAAAATCAACGTTTCGAATTAAAATGGAAACGAAACAAAATCTTTAAGTTTTACGTTCCACAGTTATGCTGACTAGACTAAAGGAGACGGTATGGAATATTGAAATTGGCCATCACAAAAATGTTTGATCCTTCATTTTTCTGAATCTCTTGTTTATTCCCACATGAAGGAAACTATTGTTTTGAGAAAACAAAGCAATATACCTCGAAGGACTGGACAAATAACACTGTTATAGACTATGAAGACACGTATTTAAAAAAAATAAACAACTTAATTTCGTTCCACAGTGTGAAACTACAGTACATTCCAAAATATGTGAATTCAACACCCAAACTTGAAATAATAATCCATAACTATTGGTTGCAATAGAACAATAAAATCAAGAAGGAGCCTGTTCCACGGACGCTGAATCCATATCAAAACGCCATTAGTCGCTATGCCTTACTGATCTTTTTTCTATTGTGATAAAGGTTGAAACTGGAAATCGTTAATTTGAACTACTTCCGGTTTGAATAGATCGTTAAAGGAGGAGATGGAATCTACGCTTGGGAAGCTGATTTGATTGCAGAAAATCCATCACAATATCTCTTGTCGTTTTTTCTCTAGTGAAATCAGTATTAAAACCGGAAGACGTAGTAGTAAATTTTAACCACTTTCGGTTCTGACAGAGTGTTTCGGGTTGCAGAAAACCGCTTGTCACCGTCTAATACCATTTTTGTTCTATGGCGATAAATGTTGAAACAGGAAATCATTATTTTGAGCCAACTTCCAGTTTGAATAGAGGATTAACAGAAGAGATGTAACTTATTCTCGGGACGCTGAATCAAGTGCAGAAAACTAGACTTCGATATCTCTTACCGTTATTACTCTATGAAAATATATTGAAACCGGAAATAGTAGTAAATTTTAACACTTTCTTTTCTGATAGAGTGGTGTGGGTTGTGACGATATGTTCCTTTGAGACACTGAATCGATTGCAGAACACAGCTTGTCGTAATCTATTACGCTTTTCGTTCTATGGCAATAAACTTCGAAACCGGAAATGACTAATTTGAAGCACGTTCGGCTTGAATAGACAGTTAACAGAGGAGATGGAACCTATTTTGCGGACGCTGAAGCGATTGCCGAAAAGCCACATTTCGATATCTACCATTTTATATATACAGTATAAGACCGGATTTACTGAAGCGCACCGGTGCACGTGCACAACCCTTCGTTGTAAATATATGGTATCTAAAATGAGACGCTAACAGTGAAGAAAGTAACATTTTTCGAAACTTTCTGCCATCATGTTTTGTTTGGGGCTTAAAAGAAAGCAGAGCTTTGCAAAAGCAATAGTTTAAGTCAATTTTCTGAAGATTGAAGGAAAAGGATTCATCAAGCAAAACATTTGTCAAGTAGGGAAAAAAAAACAGAAGCCGAAAACGAGAGAACATTTTTCCTGCTTATTATTTGCGACCCCTACTCCCCCCTTCCTCCGTTCCACGTACTAGTGGGAGAAACAACATACTATTGGGAGGCTTAATCGATTGCAAAAAGAGCACATCTCGATATCCCTTACCGTTTTTGTTCTACCGTTTTTTACGTTTATAACTTCTGTTGTAAAAATAGATATTATGTCCAAGGAGTATTCTGCACACACCCCAAACCCCTAACACTCCTCCAAATTTCCTTACACATACCCCTGGGCGTAAAAATATTGTTTTCTTTGAGTTTGTGTAAAAATGTATATCATTATTCTGGGTGCTCACCCTCTTTTATTTTGAATACCCCACTACTTACGTAAAGTTCCTAGCGTTCTTCCTGATTATGTCATGTGATACTGCCGTAAATACCGAGATGGTATAAAATAAATCAGCCTCAGTGCGACTTGTTTGCATATCCTTTCTCTTATTAAGCTATTATAAAAATACAAAACCAAAGGACGAACTTTGCCCTCTCCTGCGAATAATCCCGTGGATGTACTTTTTTTTTAAATCGTCAGGAAAGCCGAATGTACACTAATGCGTACTGTATAAGTGGCTGCTTATGAAGGTTTGTGTTCTAACTCGAATAATCCAATGAAAAATGGGCCATCCATCTTCCTCAGTTCCTTAAGGTTTGTGATCATCACATCACCATTTCATTTTATCTGCAGTCGATAATGATTTCAAGATTATTATACCTTTCATAAGCAGCTTCCTACGATGTTCTCACTAGCGTACATGAGGTTTTTCTGATTTGAATTATTTTCAAAAAGATACAGCTGTTAAGAAAGCTTTAAACCAACGAATTAATAATGATGTGAATTTAATTATGTCTTACAAATATAAACTTATGGGAGCAGACTGCACCACTGTATTTCTCATAAAAGTCTAGCCCAATTTGATATATTACAAGACCCCCCTCCTATTTTTTTTTAAAAAAAGTCGAACGATATAAAAGATGGCCGACTTCAAGATAGCGACCATGATAAGCATACCTTCAAATAGATGTCTACGTCCTCCCGGTGTCGGTTAATGTTTTTTTTCATCCCTTTACCCGTTTTACAAATAATATTAAATTTTCAAACTTTAAACACAATTATTATTATTACTTTTTAACACACTGTTAAACTTATTCTGATCACTCAGGTTTTTGGCCACTGTGGCCGTCTTTATGGACGGAAGCACTTTAAATTTTGCGTACGTTCGTTGCTTGATATTCCACACTTCTCTGCCAATTTGGTCAAAAAACTAGATTTCGACATCGATAGATTTACTTGTAAGACATCAAACCTTTGAAATACTGGTACAGAAACTTCTTGAAAACTTGCGAGGCACAAGGGTGAAATATATATTTTAAAATTCATTCATTGTCTGCGTTTCCATTTGAGTTATTTCTCTGAAAAATTAGTTGCTATAAGCAGTGTACAGGGTGAGCGTTTTCACCAGAACACACTGCAGATGGATAAACGTTATAAAGGGAAATGGGAACCGTCCATGATGAAATATTATTGTTAGCTCCTCCTGAAAGAGGACTCCACAACACAAAAACGTAAAAATGTTTCGAAACTGTCTTTGCCATTAATATTTTTTCTTAATCAAGTTTGTAAGTAAACATGCAGGGTATTCCGGGGATAAACTGACAAACTTATCACATGTGTTCAGGATCTTAATACAAGAAAAATGTTTTTCTACGACTTTGGTCGGAAACCCTTAGTTACAGGGAGAGAGCTAATTAAAAGTAATTGCTGGAATTGGTCATTCCCCATACCCTTTTACTATCCCTACCTCCGTAATTAAGCGTTTTCGATCAAAGTTGCAGTTTTTCTTGTATTGAGGTTCTGAACACATACGCGAAGTTTGTCGGCTTTTCCCGGAACACCCTGTATATTAATATGCAATAACGATATACACTTAAGTTTGTAAATGATGTGTTTGCAATGTTAAGTATGAGATACATGTATTTCTTTTATTGAAACTTAGAATTTATCTTCATAAGCATCTTTTATTTTATATCAAATTACGTTTACTCCTGTCGGCAATTAATCATCATTATTATCATAGCAGAAAATCTGAGAATGATACAAAAAAGGACTTGATTGCATTTTCGTTTTCAGGTCGTGTGATTTAGCAAAGATTGCATTGTTTTATCTCTGCATCTTTTTTAAAGTTGAAACTTGAAGATATGTGTTATCAGTGCTACAAAGTTTATTACTGAAACTTCTGTAAAAATACGATTCTACAGAAGAAGCTGCACATCATACCATCAACCTCAGATAATGTTTACATTACCCTCTATCAAAATTATGGCTATTTCCACAATCATCTCCAAGAAGATATGACACGAAGAACTTTTCAAGTAATCAAGGATGATTACTGAAAGGGAG